>NW_008693653.1:29389-35687 GCF_000695815.1 Acanthisitta chloris | reverse complement strand
TTTTTTTTTTTTTTTAAATGGTTTTAATTCCCCATAGAAGTGGGGAGAGGAGTGAGACTGTTTGGAATAAACCTGTTTCTACCCTTGCATTTGCCTTCCCCATTTACCCATCTGGGCAAGAAGAAAGGGAAAGTTCATAGAGCAAATAGGTCAGGGCCTGATCCAGAACGTGCCCCCAGTCACCCTTCTCATACGCACAGCTAAATTCATACGAATGGAAGAACAAGGCGCATATGACAAAACAGCAGTCCCAAGCCCAGCTGCCCACATTGGTTCATGGACTGGCAGGACCTTTGCTGGTGCGATGCTCTACATGGCTATTCAGCTCTGAAGGGTCACAGCTGTTGTGCAGCCTCCAAGGTCCAATCCTGTACCCACACATACCACTCTGTCTTACCAGGATGAAGATACATTAACCACCTGAGGAGTGTCTCTATAACAAACACCTACAGCAGGTGCTAAGGACCAGTTTTGCAGAGGTGTTTGAAGACCTGGCCTAAAGAACAGGCTCTTTGCAGAGTGAACATGATTTTTGGGAACACCTCAGCTAGGATGTTACTTCCTTATTCACTGGAGCTTTTTCAGGGAGGCTGGATTACTCAACAGTAGGAGCTGAAATACTCAAATCATAAAGGCTGTTTCCCAGACTCCCATTAACAAAGAATGAACAGCATTTTGCCTTGTCACAGGAGAAAGCGGTGATTTCTCAGTTGCTGCAGCTAGAGGCAATAATCTAAAAAAAAAGATTAACAAAACCCTATTAGTGAATAATCCCTGGAAAGGTACTGTAACATCAGATTTCACTCTCCTCTGCCAGCATCACCCAGTCTTACCTAGCTTCCAGCTTTGATAGCTAAACCTTAAGAAGGTGCTAATTTCAGCTAGACAGCTGGCCAGGGTCATATGAGCTTGCTGTAATGGAGATGTACAACTCAGCACTAGGTGCCTTTTGATCTCGTCATCTCACCAACTCATCTTCACATCTGCTGCTGCCCCTTGCCACCTCAGGAAAAGCTGATGCCAGCTCAGGGCTTCATTTCTCATCAGATAAATAGATCCGAATGCTCTAATTTGCATCAGCCCATTTATCTCCATTTTCCTAAAGGATCATACCATCTGTTCCTCAGATGGATGCTGGATAGCCAGGAGCAGATAAGATTTTCTCCAGAACATACTGCTGATTGCTCCTGGGAAACTAACTCAGGGATTCCTGGGAGTCTTCCACAAACTATGCCCCACTGCGGTAATGTAAAACTGGACACTGCATCTCCTCTGTCCTGCTATCTTCACAAGGATACTGTGTGAGTTGGTAGCAAGAAAAGGATTTTCACCCATTTTCATGCTGTTTCACTCACAACAGTTGGGCTGTCTTATCTGGTGGGCCCTAGTTGCCAGTGGCATAACTTTGTGTGCTCTAAAGCCAAAGTAACTCTGTTATGTACACTTCTTCACTGCTCTCTGCCAGGTATGAACAGGCCTGAGTATACAACTTCCAGAACAAACCTACAGTTGGAATAAGGTGGGAAGGGATGGGCAGAGGGCAAAAATATTTTTTGTTTTGGAGACAGTATACATATGAAGGCATTTCATGATTTGGGAGCAGGTGATTAATCTGATCACCCAGGAAGTCCCTTTCAGACAGCTGTAGTACATAATTTTTTCTGGTGAATGACAATAAACCATTAGCCTTGGGTAAATCTAAAGAGGATGCTTGAACTTTGCTGCGTGGTTGACAGAATATTTTATTAAGATGCTGCACATGGGCTTCAAAATATTGAATTATCACCTTTTTATGGCATTGTCCAACAAATGATAGTGTGTCTCTGATAAGTAAATCTCTGTTTGCTTAAGGACAGTAGATTCAAGGTTGCTTACCAAATTCTTTTCTTTTCAACACCTAATTTATACAGCTGCCGAGCTTCAATCTTGAATGAAGTGCGCATGTGCCATGATTAACATAATTCTATGCCAATTTTTTCTTATCCCCTCTACTTTCCATTATGGCTGAACTTTAATACCGCCTGTGAAACTGGCAGGGGGGTCATATCTGCTCTTGCACAGAATAATTTGTGCTGTGCAGCACTGAGCCAGTCAGGAAAGATCCTGCAGGATCTTCATCTTGTCCGTTTTCTCTGGCTCTGTGAATCGATACGACTGCTTAGATTGCCTGATGGCAGAAAGGTCAAGAATGCATGAAACCTTCTGGGAGTCAAGGCAGCCCTGCAACAATTCCTAGCCTGGTTCTGGCAATGCACACACTTTACTGTGTGCTCATGCATACGCCTTGCCCTAGACTCTAATGAGCTAAAAACTTGTGATTACTGTAGTGCATGTTCTAGCCTAGGTCTGTCTAATTCAGACAGGTGGTTAGATAACATATCATTTAACCCAGCTTTTGCCTTCTGATGGAGTCTTGCCAGAGGATAGATTCACTGGGTATTATTTGAAACTGGCTTCAATATGTACTGAGCTTAATCAAAGGCAATCTAATCAGCCTTATTCTGGTAAGTGTAGTCCACAAGAGAGATGAACTGGCCCTGGAGTTTCCATCCTCTGTTCTCTGAGGATCTAATAGAATTCTTAAGAGTCCATATTCCAAAGGAAAGTATCTATCATGATTTCACTTTCAGTTAAAAATTTTAACCATTGCCATAGAAGTATCCATAATACTCTACAGTCAATATTTTGGTGGGTGATGGTGATGTACCATGATGTGTGTTTTTTTATGTTTCTGATAGCCTTTGGAAGACTATGTCTGAGTGATTTGAAGAGCAATTTTTATTTATTCTACATTTTGCTGTGGTAATGCAGAAGAAAAGAATTTTTGCACTAGGGAAAACCATGGCACTATTTTGTGGTTTTAAAGGTCTTTCTCAAAGTATATGTGGATGAAACTTCCAGCAAGGAGTGACAGTATGTGGGTGGATGTTGACAAAATAGGTGAATAATTGTAATAAGTTTAGGCTTACCACATCAGTAAGCATCCTTTCAGTATGTTGTGAACAAAATATTTTCAGATACTGTGCCACTTAATTGAAATGTGATTTCAATGCAGTTAAGTAGATTCTACTGAGTTTGGTAACAAAATGCAGGTGATATGCACAAAAAATGTGTAGTGAAATTGTGCAGCTTGCTGACAGTGGAGATTTCACATACCCATACTTTATCCTGAATTGTATTGTTTCCTGCTCTGGGAAGCCTCAAAAAATGTATCAGAGAGAATTTTGATAATCATGTGCATTTATACATAATGACGAGACAAATGCCATTCTTATAATGTCTGTAGAGTTTACTTAGTGGAAGTTTGTTCAAAAATTACATCAGTGTAAGATTTAACTAAAATATGAAAGCCTGCTGTCTTAAACTGGTAGCAAGCGCTCAACCTTAAAAAAAATCTAACCAGAAAATAACAAAAAAAGCTACTTTCTGTTCCCTGCTAGTGCTGAGGACCTTAGCACTGTGCACATACTATATAAATAAACCACTGTGATCAACACCTGAGAGCTTATAAATGTCTGAAATGTATGGTGACAATTTGCAGAACTTTTGCATTGCTCCCTCATGCCCACTTACAAACTATCTGGATAATCTGGAACCTGTTAGGCAATACCAAACACCTTTGTTTGCTGGTCTCCTCTAGGCTTGCGCAGCGCAATAGTAAACACTGCAAGGAATGCTTCAGTTTATATCGGGAAGCAGCAGAGACATGCAGTTCTCCTTCGCTTTTTGTGATGCAAGCGTGCCTGACAAAATGGCTTGCAATTGAACTGTCTTAGCCACCTGGTAAAACCTCAGCTGCCAGTGTGACATCTTAGTGGTTCACTGTTTTAACCCACGTTTGTAGTATCCTGCATTCCATGTGTCTTGGTGTTTGTGTCACTGTAGTTTTATCACTTGGGGTCTGTTTGCTGTGGGAGACTAAGTCTGGAAAACTGTATATGTTGGGCTCAGTTCACCTCGACTATAACACTATGGATTCAAGAATACTTGGCGGCCAAATCCCCCTGTAGCTGTTTGTGGTGAGCAGATGGAAATTCCGCAGAGGTCTCTGGACCTCATTCAGGACTGACCTGAATGATTGTTACTCATCAGGTGTAACTGATCATTAAAAGGCTTTTAAGTGTTTCCAAGCTGTTCCCCAATTTATCGCACAGTTTGGATGCAGGGAAAAAATATATTCAAATTCCAGTTGAAGAAAAAGGAACAGTAAAAAGAACAGAGAAGGTCCTGTTCACCTTCTACCCTCCTCTCTACTTTCTTCTTCCCTGTTCTTTTCCACTTCTGTGCCGTTCCATCCATACGCCCTTCACATATCCCTTCCATCACTAATTCCTACACTGTCTAAAATGCTTTTGAGTCCTATTTCAGTTCTGGTGTTCAATAGATGTGAGTCCCATTGATTTATGCCAGGGCTGAATTTTGTCCCCATAGCATACCAAATTGCTTCTGCACACACATGGAATGCCAAATCAGCGTGCAGACATACTACTTTGTAACTACTTTATTAGTCATTTACACTTGGCATGAAACTTATACCCTTATTTATGTCACTGCTGAGTCTGGATTGTTATATAAATTTGATCCTGTACAAAGTCAACTGGCTTAGAGGACTGGCAGTGGAAACAACACCTATCCCTTGTAAATTATCAGTTCAAATTCTAATCAAGTCATTAAATCAAACTGACGAAAACCTCTTTCTGTGCAATGCTGTTGTAAAAATTAGGTTGGCCTCCTCCTGGTTCCCAGTACACGTGTGTCAATACCACAGTTGACTCTAATTAGCACCCTTGCTGGCTACAAGAGCTCCTGAGCCAAGGATTTAAGCAGGCAGGGAGACTGAACTCTTTGTCCCGGCCTCAGGTCACGGCAGGTTGATGAACAAGCAAGTCTTACTTCTGCCTCAGCTATAGCTGCCTTCTATTTTCTGGGACTAGCAGCCTGACACCTTGTACAAACATGTTGTTTTCATAAAAAACATTCAAATCTAGTGTCATTGTATAATATAGGTATTTTGTCTCTTTTTTACAGAAGTGTTAGAGTTAATAGGCCTTTGGTCTGAGTATGGATTACAGGATTTTGACCCCTCTGGGATCTTTGTCCTAGATTTCGGCCTTGGCAGGTGGAGCATTCTGTAACCAGTTGACATTTAGTGGCTAGTTTGTGAGTCAAATATCTTGTTTTATTTTTTCCCCTTTGGTTTGGATGAGTTTATATGGTTTTCTGAAGTATTCGGGAAACTTGCACGAGCTTCATGGTGCCACTGCATCTTCCTTGAGCCAAAGAAGTTGCTTTCCTCATTGAGAAATCTCACTTCAAAAGGAGTTGTGATGTTTTTTAAATTACTGTTTCATCTGGCTTTTATTTCCAAATGTCTGCATCACTCAGAAAATCTGAGTTTATCATGGTTTGTGGTATTTCTGATTTATTTTCCTATTTAGAGGGAATTTTTTCTTTTTTTTTTTCACATATGTCCACTTTCTTCACACACAAAAATGCAAACAAAAAAAAAGAATTTGGAGTGACCTCTGGTCTTATTTCAGCTTGAGGAAAGAAAATAAGAATGTAAAAAGATTCTGGATCTCAGCCATTACAATGAAAAACATCTGTTGAAGCCTTGCAAGCATAAATTTATCTTACCATAGGCATGATTATTGATTACAATTTGTATTTTTTTTAACAATAAATTATTTCACCTTCACAGCCTGGAAGAGGAAGGTAGAAACCTGTTCCTTGTTGGTGCTTCTGTAAAGCAGAGGTGGCCAAATTTTATTCTAGGCACAACCTGATGGTGGTCTGGAGCACTAGATGATCACACAATGCTGGCTGCTTTGCTCTCTTTCTCACTGCTAAATTGCATAAAATAGTTTCCTACTGTTGTGTTTCCATGTAAGCAACCAAACAAAGTACTGTGGAGGTATGGTGGAGTCCCAGATCAGAGGAGTGTTTTCTCTGTGAATATGAAAGGCAGTGTGAGGCAAATCTGTAAAACTGCTATTCTTATTTCAACAGATCTATCATGTCTGAGGAATTCAATGTCTCTGGACTTGCAAGGACACCAAATTCCTATGGCCAAGGCAGTCTGGTTATGAATGTGTATTACATAGTCTTGCTGGGATACTGATCTGTTTTGGGATCTGTGTCAGAGTCAGGACTTGCCCGTGCCTGAGTCATAACAGCAGATCTGGAAAGTCAGAAGAGGCCAGATCCAGATGGTTGCCAGTCCCCCTTCTGGACTGAGTACTGAGCCCTTGGGAGACTCAGAGGTCTGCTTGCCACAGAGGTCTTTGTGCTCTCCCCC
>NW_008693653.1:0-29361 GCF_000695815.1 Acanthisitta chloris | reverse complement strand
TCTTTCTTACTACAGATCCCATCACACAGCTTTCTTCAATGTGGAATTTTTATATAATTGCACTGATGAAACCCCTCCCTGTGATTTATTTTCCAGGACTTCTGCAGGTTTAACAAGGAAAGTGCACTGTGGTGAATGAGTGCTCTGTACGGTTCTGTTCAAATATCTTCTGCAGAAAATCCCCTCTTCATGCCCCTGTGTGGTTTTCTTTTAATCCTCCAAACACATATCTAATCTAAAGGCATAAGTCACTTTCCAAGACCCAGTAAATTCAATGGGTGTGTTAGGCTGTCTCAAACAGTTAGCTAACGAATCGGGTCATGGGCTTACTTAGCAATGTTTGAGAGAGATTGTAAATGATGCCTGTTTTTATTGGAGTGAAGTAACATTTAAGCATAGGTAATACACATGATAAACTTGCAACACTAGCAAACTGAAAAACACATGGGACCCACACATGCGCCAATTCAAATACAGCTTTATTAAACGCACCTGATTTTAAGCTACCTTTTAGTATTCCATTTAGCAGTTTAATGAGAACCAGTTATAACATAGTTGTGTTTTTTTCTGTGTTCAGAATTCAGCAAGCTACACAGCTGACATGCATATCGATTTAGGCAGACAGCATAAGAAAAATACAATGAAGGCCTTTAAGTAAATATAGGACATCCATGTGACCTTCTAAACCAACACATTATTTACACGGTCTGATGAGAACTTCTGAAGCAGAAGATATCAATGTTTCCTTGAGACCTTTTAGCATAAAGACTGTATCATGAATTAAAGAGCTCAAGCTGTTGACTACAAGGACTCAGGCATTACTGGAGAATGGTACCTAGCAGTGTCCATTCTTACGCAAACATCTGCAGCCATTGAAATGGCCACTTGCTCCTGAAGGCAGGGGAGCAGTCTATTATGGACATGTTACAGAGTTCTCTTTCAGCTGCCATTTGCCTGAAGTGCCAGGTGCAAAAGACGTACTCAAAAAGAGAAGAGGGTAATGGTCACATCGATTATAAACTGATAATTGCTCACTCAGTATTTCCTTGGTATTCAGATGACTAGCTGTTTGAGCAATTATTTTCCTGTTCTTCATTTCTATTAATAGTGTGCCCAATATTGGGGACTGTTTCCCTCTTTTGTAGCTCTAACCCACTATTGAAATCCTGGAAGTGTAAAGTATAGCATTAACTCTAGTGCATATGATTAATGTAATCATAAGCTTAGCTCTGGAAGGAATCCACCCTGAAGTTTACATTAGCTGTTAGATGACCTAAAATTCTCCCCTCTCCCCTATCCCTGTGCAAAGTACTGGTACATGTTTTTACTTTTCATTTATTCTTACAATTTTGCTAAGTCTTGTGAAAGAGCTGACTGACTGCCATTTTCCACATTCGCAGTAACCTTATAGTTCTGAGTTCTGCTTTCAGATACACAGGGATGATGAGGGTCACAGAACACCGTAAGTCTTTGTTAACTTAGCTCCGGCATCTGTGGCTGCTGATTTATATGGGTTAGAATATAACAGTTCAGAAAGATAGTCACAAAAGCCTGCAAGCATCTTTTTATTTATTGAGAGTTCTTTATCTTTTTTTCTCCAGCTGAGTACTATGAGGAGTGACACTCTTTGTGTGAAGTAATCAAATCATTGCTTTTTAAAAGATAGGCAAATTATGACCATTCAATTTCTTTAGTTGTTATTTCTTGTCTCAAGTAAGAAATCTTGGCTTACTTAAGGATTTCAAGATCAAATGCAACATGACTATATTTTATTCAGGTTCCAGAAATGTAGATTTTGGGTTGGCTTTTGTTTTGCTTTGTTTTTTTAAAGTTACAGAGAATTAAATTCCATGGCAGCCTCTTAGTAAAAGAGGCTAAAAGAAACAAAACCTGCAATTTCCCTTTCTCTGAGAAGAAGAAAGTGAACTATTTGAAGAGGCCAGTTATGGAAGTTGAGATCAATATAGCATTAAAAATCAGTTAGGATGAAATGCCAGACGATGACAGATTATCATATGAATTAGATCTTTGCTAGCAGGAACAATTATCACAACACCTGTTAGAAGCTTTCTGTTGTTGTTTCAGTAAAGAAAACCTTCTCTTATCAATGAACAAAAACCTCAATGATACTGATAAAAAGGAAAAAAAATTCTGTCAGATTCCCTACTGTGGTAAAAAAAGTCAAGGAGCAGTGTAACAGATAAAGTGCCCACTAAAATCTGGGAGGTTGCAGGTGGGGAGCTGGAGATGAAAGTGATCAAATTATTATAACATAATTCTCTAGAATATGAGGCTCCTCACAGTGACCCACAAAGCTGGTGATACTCATGAGCCCAGAGTTTTCTTGATAGCTGCAAGAAGGCTTTGAGTGGCTGTAGCTACATACTACCATGCAAAGTTTTGAGATAAGAATTAGATTCAGCCAGTGAATTAATATACTATACAAACCCCCAACAGTAACTGGAATAAAAAATTATTCGCTTCCATACAGATTAAGCAGAAAGAAAAGGCAGGGGTCTCTGGGGTTATTGTTTGTGCTGTTGGAAGTGGGAAACTCAGGAATACACAGAATCTATGCTCTGGCCTCCCTTGCTGCCAGTGCACACTAATTCTTTTTATTTCTAACCACAGAACCTCAAGGCTAGAAAATCTGAGGAAAACTAGTTGTCTAATCCTGTGTTTCAGTGTCATTCAACTGCAAACAAAATTTGCTGCGTGAATCATTTGTTATTTCTCATGTGCATTATTAAATCTACTCTGGCTGTATCAGAATACAGAATGAGTCTACTGGAAGCAAAGCACAAGCAGATCCCTTTTCCACTACAAGCCACCTCAAATACCTGCTGGCTCTGCAGGCAGACATCTCCCTGCCTCCCCGGTGCAGAGTGCTTGCTGTGGCTGGTAGGGTGTTACTTGCTCCTTCCATTTTGAAGTGCTGCTTTCTGATGGCAGCTCCTCCCGAGCCTGGGAGAAACCAGCCGTTCTTCCACATCCTTTCTGTATGGTGCTGTACAAAAATCCCGGTGTGCAGTTCTCTGTAAGGAGGAGAGTGTACACAGAAAATAAGCATAAATTTTCTTGTGGCTATTGCACCTAAATACAGGGCAGGGAGCCCTCCTTACCTTGGAGCTGCTGTGCCAGTAGAGAGGGACTGCCTGCGGGAGCCTGCTCTGCAGAGCTGGGCTGCATGGCAATGTCACGGCCTGACCGCTGCTTTGTGCAAGTGCCCTAATTGGGAATGCCAGGTCTCATCCATCCAGCAAAGCATGCTGAAAGCACAGTAGCCTGCCTGGGCTCAGCACTGTCCTACCCTGTTCCTGGCTGAGAAATGAACTGTAACCACAGCCAGACAGTTTAGGGGACTACTTGCGGTGAGTACTGTATGTGGCAATACGTGGGAAGGGTTTTAAGCCCCTTGTCATAGTTTCAGGGAGTGCATAGGATGTTGTTCTGTGTTCTCTCTCTTTCCTGAACTTTTAACCTCATCCTACCTCTAGCCATGCTCAAAATGACAGCCACTGAAAAGGGGGGGTGGAGGAATGCTTTCCATTCCTTTCTCTGTTTAAATATGCAAATATACAAATATGTTTAAGCTGGCCATAGGATTTGGTACTGCTTTCACTCCTGCTGAGTGACTCCATCCTCCCAGCTAATGTGGTAGTCCCCATGAGTAAAAGGGAGATTACTTCAAGGTAGGGTACTTTACTGCAGGACAGATGCCTAAAGAAAGTAAGAAAGCACTTAGACACTTTTAATGGACAGTGGTTTTACTGATGCTCTAACGACTGAGCTCACATATGAGGTATTATGAGCTAAGTCATTCAACTGTATGTATTCACATTTCAGAAAAACAAAACATTTTAGGGAATATAACTCTTAACGTTACCAGAGAAGGCTTTTCACTTTCCAGTTCACTTCTTGTTGATTTGTGGATATTAAAATTGAAAAGCCAAAAATAGTTCTTAACTTTGCCAGTGAGATCAACATCAATGCATATCTGTCAGTGCTACCCACTTAGCCTGTGGTTCCTCTGCGTAACTTGACAGAGGGTCAGAGCCATTCTGACAGCTCCACAATGGGAGTAAGATGTGGTGACAGGCAGTGCTGAAGAGCCAGAGATGTCAACAGGATCTCCAAATATCCAACTGCCTTGAAAACCAGAACTCTGAGCTGCAGAAAAACAGTAAGTTTGTCTAACACAAGAAAAGCAATCTTGCATGAAAGAGGTCCTTTAGACAAAATCAGAGGATACCTGGAGATACTGGAGTGCCTAAGCATTTAGGCATCCAATTTATGGACTGCCAGGCTACCCAAAAAGCACTGAAGTCAGTTTGCAGCCAGCTATCAAACTTTAACCCATCATATTTTTACAAGTGAGAGCTGATAAGTGGAAATCCTTTTACACTTATCTAGCAAATCCCATTAAAAATATTTCTACATTATTTTTTTTCCATTTTGGATTTTCTCCTAGTATCTATGGCACTATATGGTGCATTTTAGGTGGAATAAAATTTTTTCATTTAATTCACTACCTTTTTTCCCCAAAGTACCTCATAGCTTTCACAGAAGGTAACAAAACAGATAATCATTCCTGTTTTATAATTTGCAAGAGCAGGGGTAACTGTGACGTAGGGTTTAGGTTTGAAATTTATTAATATATGCATTGTAATCTGGTATCTATACTATTGCCAGCTCTGTGCAGCTAAATATAAAATTAGGATTTTAGATGACACAGGCTTAGATTTTCTGCTTTAACACAGATGTGATTAATCACTAAGTCACCTGTGCACTGACTTCCCAAATGATATTCTGCAATGATGGGGTAATTTTGAATTTCCAGAGTTAAAATGGGATGTGATGGTAAGTTCTTTACATGCCATGTCGTGCCTACGGTTCCATTAGCTGCCTGTGGTACTGGCATGTAACAGAAAAGCAGCTAGGCTTGGCAAGCTGAGGAAACTTGGAAGCAAAGGTTGACATAATTGCTCTCAGGTGTGCACTTAAAAATCTATGTCTAGTCTAGATACTATTATTACTCCATGAAGCCACTGTGAAATACCTAATAACTCTAGAGGGAACACTGAAAAAAAGAAATTTTGTTGCTTCCTGGGTACTCAGACAGTAACTTTAGTTAGAAGCTCTTTCCTGAAACTGAGATCTTGTCATGGTTAAAAAACTGGAATACAAGGTGTGTAAAAGCCAATGGGAACATGATTCCATCCTGGCTGCTGCATCTGATGGAGACAGACCTGAAGGCATGGACTACCACAAAATTTCTTATTCTTACCAAGGGGGAAGGTAGTGCTCCCTCTTCTTGAATCTTCTTTGTCTGCTCTCTGCAATATTCTCCCACTGCTTCATTTTGGCACCACCCTCTGCAAGCCAGCTCAGCTCCCCAAGCTGACAAGAAAGGCAGCAAAAAGCACAGGCAATTATCTTCTGGGTTTGGTGAGTTAAATCTCTCGGCTAACAGACATTGCCACAAGGCAACAGTGGGAGGAAGGCAAGAGACAAAGATGGAAAGAGGCAGAGGGCAAGACAGCAGAAGCAGCAGAGCAAAGGAGAACAAGCAGGAGGTGGTGCAAGCTTAGCACTTGAAACTACAGTGGGAACATGTGCTGGAGGCAGAGGAGTACCACCACCATGCAATGCTCTGCCCAGCTTTGGTGGCCTGAAAAGAGAGACTCTTAGAAAAATCTGCCACTGTGTTGGGAATGCTTATGCTTTAATTATATCTTTTTTTCTTTTCCCAAAAGATGAGTAATTTGGATTTGGGACAACGAAAAAGGAAATTTTGGCTCATCCTGCAAACAGGATATGGGTGTTTATTTGAGTGAGGGATATTTCTGTTTTTAAAGAACTGTATGATGTGTTGCTTCTAGCTATGCTATGGACTAAGGAAGCCATTCCTAACTCTTTTTGAAGCCACCATATTGTCCTTTTCACTTCTGACTTAAAGATGGTCCCTGGATGAGGCTTCAAGGGAAAACTTATGAACTGCATACAGAAAAGTGTCGGCGTCCAGCTGACACTTCACAAGTGTGATGCAGATGTTTCAAATCATATTTATATTCCACTAATGTGTATTGGATAAGTGCAAAGTCCCGGATAGAGGGATTATATTGACATCCTTATCGCAACAAATCTTAAAAGTCAACAAATCTTAAAAATACATATTGGTATTTCAGTTGCTACTAAAAATGCTTTGGTTTTGTTCTTATACCATCAGTGATTCACTAACTAATTGTGTGGTAGTTCTTGCCAGACCCTGATTTTTAGCTATTAACAAGACTCAAATGCAGAGGCAAAATACTGTGATATCTTAAGGGTTAAATTTGACAGCTTTGGGTAAATTAGGCTAAACATCCTTCTTCATAGTTCTAGCAGGTGGAAAACTGACTAGCTTACATCATAATCTCCACAAAAAACTTTGTGGGTTCCCTTCTTCTACAGAGATATTCAGAGAGCAGTAGACTAGTGCTAAACTGCTCTTAGGTCCTGCCATTCACTTACTGGCCACATTGCAATCAGAGGCACATGCATATATTAGAGGTAGAGTATGGATAACAGTGGAGTGCTACAGATAGCAACCAAATAGGCAAAGTCCTTGCTGCAGTAAGTACCATCCCCCTCTCACCAGCAACTTTAAACTCACTTGGTATTCTGCAGCCAAGCCTCCAGCTGTAGTGCAGATGTAGCCTCTGATGGGCCTGTTTAAAGTCCTGCCCCCACTGTCCTAGTAGCTTTTCCTCGAGGTAGTTTGCGGTTCAGTAGTATTCTAAGCAAGACAACATCCTCAGCATTTACCTGGATGCCTTTCAGCTGGCGCACTGTTGGGAAACCTGTGTGATACTTCAGGGTTTCTGTAACATCTCAGTCCTAAAACTGGGTGAGGAACAGGTGCAGAGGCATCTGTGAGAAATCATCTCTTGCTCTCTGCAAGGGAAAGCATTAGGGGTGCCCTTTACCTTTTCCCATTCCCCTGTTTTTGCCTATCTGGTTTAGCTAAAGAAATTGGAGGCAGAAGAAAAGAGGAGACTAAGCAGCTGTTACTGAGACCATGGTATCTAGCTGATTCAGCAAAGAAAAGGACAAGATACATTTATTTAAATGCATAGTGGTAAAACATCATTTCTGGTACTGTAACCTAAGTTGTATCATCAATCCGTGAAAAAACCACAGCTGAGATGAAGCTTTGAGGTCAGAGCCAAGAAAAACTTCTAGAACAGTGCTCCAGTGGGGTAAGGGTCTTGTGATGGGAGGTGGTCCCAGCTACACTTTCCCTGTTGTTGAACAGCCTCACCCCAGTCAGCTGCTCCTCCTCAGTAGGGGCCAGCACTGCAGTTCGCCTGCTCCTCACTCCACTCATGGACGTGTAAAGCAGAAGCTGTTTTATGGAGGTCTTCAGGGTCATAAATTTTGTGCATTAAGGGAAGCACAACTAAGTCCCTAGTATACCTTAAGAAATCTATACATTACTCGTGGGTACTTGCCAAGGTAGAAAAAATCAGCTGCAAGAAGAGCTTAAACTGCAGATCATCACAGACATCTATGGCTCCAGGCCTCATTTGGAAGTGAGTAGGGTTCCAGTTCTCTGTTCAAGCACATGACCATCAGACAAACTATCAGAGGAGAGGAAGTCAGCATTTGCAAAAAATATGACTGCCTGATTTTTCTGGGCCATGGGATTCTTATGCTCCTCTGTGAGTTTTAAAGTAGTTGGAATGTCCAACTGCTTCTTGCTGTGAGAAATGTTTTCTGACAAGAGTGTTGCTGACCTGTCTGTCTGCAGCTAGGAGAGATTTGAGTGAATACTGTTATGATGTATAGAATAGCTAATAACTCTTCTGCATGTGGTGATCTTTTAATGAGAAGCAAGCTCCTGGAAAGAATAAAATAACTACTCCAAACCAAGAACTTAATTCACTTTGAAATTAAATCAGAAACCCCAAATGATTGTACTGACTAATCTGTGTGAATGCTCTGCTGAGGATGGATGGCCAGTTGGTCTAATAATATTTCATTAACTGTATGGCAGCAAAACCTACTATAGCTGGAGTACTTAAAATTTAAAGGGTCCAGTATTTCCTGGACATTTTTCCCCCCTAAGCCTAGCTCCTTACTAATTAAGGAAGTCCAGCTTTATAGGTGGAGCAATACCAAAAAAGCACCAGTAAAACTTTTAAAGCTCTCTAAAACATTTTAATACCTTATTTCATGTGGCATATACAGAGTTATGATGGTTTGTAAGGCATAAAGTTTTTTATTAGTGGTCCATTGGGGAGATGGCATAACTCAATCATTGCTTTGCAACTCATTTAATGCACATCACCACAGCATTTGAGTAGCATACTTATCGCAAATTGAAGTCAGTAAAATATTTGACTCAGCAGCCCATTACATACTTACACAGAGAGAGAGTTAACTAGAAACTAATTTAGGGAATTAGTGGTCAGTTACAGAACACAGCATAAACACACTAACTTTTCTTTAGATTATGCTATATTATTCCCAAAACTTCTAGGTCTTGCAGTGTTTTCTTCAAAGAATGTATGGTACAAAAATTGTAAAATCAAGCAACTTGTGCTTTAACATCTTTTTTTGAAACAAATGGTAAAACCAATATGGGAGGTATAGTATTCATCTTCTCCCTCTCCCTTCACCTCCTTCCTCTCAGTTCCCCAACATTTAGAGAGATTCACTTCAAATAAGCTTAGCAGAACTGTCAGGCTCTCCTTGCAAAAGCCTAATTCTTTCCATGCTTGATATGATCTGGCTGTAAAAGCTCAGTCAGCCTGTCCCCAGAGTGCACTGGGATGGTGACACCAGACACAGTGCAGTCAGTTTTTGGGTGACCATTGCTCTTGATTTCCCTCTAACACAGGAGTGACTAGAAAAGCATTGCAGATGGCATCTATGTGTGTTCAAAACAGAATAGTGACTGGCCATCCTTTGTTATTTTATATGTCATCAACAGAGCATCAGGAGATTAATTGTGTTTTCAGCCGAGAATTTCCTTTGAATTACAAAAAACTTGGTTAAAAACTTCCTGTTTATCATGGAGCAAACACAGATGGCCATAGTATACCGTTTTGTTGTCTTATGATATGGTATACTGATCTTTAATGAACTTGAAGCTTGATGTGTGCAGCACTGGAAAAGAGGAAGAAAAAAAAAAGCCTAACAGGAGCAGACTAAAGCCCCAGATATGCAAGTGTTCAAGAAAGAAGTATTTTAATTTAGATCTTCAGACACTTAAGGAGTAAAGACTGTTTGATTCTTCTGTTAAAATGAGAAGAATTATTTCAATCTGTTCCTCCTAATATTAGCCTGTACTGGTAGTATTTATAGAAGACAGACCTTCCAAGGCTACATGTGGCCAAGAAATGAAAATTTCCTTCATTGACATTAGAACAAACAAATGATCTCCTGGAATTGTTTTCATGGAAATGTGAGAAAAGTCTGCTGGTTACATCATTTACTATACACCATCTTAAAAATTGCTATGCTGTTTGACTTGAAACAGGTATATGAGGAGTAGACCAGAGAAATGCGATAACAATTGGTTCTATAAAACCAGTTTTGCTTTGGCTTCGATGTGTAATTATTTATACAAAAAATATTCCCAATAAGAGACTAAAAATCTGGCAACAGAGAATACAAATTTATTATTTCTTGATAGCCTTTTGAAAATCTATCTACAACTGGCTCAAGTATATATATTTGAAATTTGCAGAGTTGCAAAAAATTCCAGTGCACTGAACATGTTCCATCATCATACAGCTCCAATATGTCATCTGGGTCAATCATGTGCCTTCCCAGAGCTGCAAGGGAGGTTCATATCTCCCCTGACATTACTTGATATTTGCTAGACTTGAAGAAAAATTGTGCAGTACTTTAACACATTGTCTACTACAAAACAGGAGAAGGAGGAAGAAACAATCTAATACAGAAAGCTGCAGATTTTGAAAAAAGCAGGAATAAACATGCAAAACAGGCAGGTAGATGAGTAAGATTGATAGGAGTCAAAGGACACTGGGATAGCTTAGAAACAGAAAAATGATTTTTAAAGTGCAATAGCTATGAACATTCCACCCCTGACTAGGAAATAAATAGCTATCCGAGTATATTTCTCTGCTTCATCCCTTAGTAGCTGCTCTACAAAGGGCATGATATCATACTTCATTTTATTCAAGAAGCTGGGAATCCAGATCAGCTGTAAGCTTCTTCTGGGGAACATCGATGTCTTGTCAGATTTTCAATATTTTTTTTCAAAATTTGTGGTAAGACCAGATAGATATTGCCAAAACAGTGGCAACCATTTAAAATCTCAGGCAATAGCTTCAGCCAGAATTATGATAATCTGAGAAACTTCAGAATTCCCTTGTATATCCACAACCATAGTCTTAAACTTGTATGTGACCCATGCCTTACTAAATGACAGCTTAATTTGAGTATTTCTAAGTGCTTTGAATACTTGATCATTGAATCTAAATGTTCTTTTAAATTCTTTTAACTTCCTTCTTAAAACACCATCAAAGCACAAAACATATTTCAAAGAGCCAGTTCTTTATCAGCAGTTAATAGCTCAGTTCTGCTGTGCATACGCAGGCAAAATACCAATTGAAGTCAGTGCCTTAAGTTCAGAGACCTCTTTTTCACTGGATGCCTTTAAAGGAATATGGAATTGCTGTCCCAGAAAGTATATGGCTCAAATTAAATTTCTACAGCACTTAGGTTTCAGAGCTACAGCCTGGGAACTGGTGGGATTTATGATTGGGTGGGTCCATTAAAGACATATGGACTGGGAAGCTTAAGAAAGCCAGGGAAGAAAGCAGTGCAAAGATGGCCCTGTACTCAGTATTCCAGAAAAATTCTCATTGTGCAGAACCAACTGCACATAGAATACACTCTGTGTATAATACCTTACTATACTATACTATACTATACTATACTATACTATACTATACTATACTACAGCTGATGCTGTACAGAAATGCTCACTGAAGGGTTACTGCAACTCCAGTAAGGCAAGTGTTTCCATTTGCTTAGCACAGAACAGTAAGGAACCTCATCCTCCAGCCAGCTTTTGGCCCTGAAGACTGAGAGGTTGTCATACCTCTAACTAGGGGTACCAAGAGGTGCCTGGAAAGGGGCAAGTGAGCTTTTCCTCCTACATGGGATTGTGAGCTGGGCAGACAACGTGGACCCACTGTAGTTTGTCCCCACCAGCTGCTGCCCAAGGCAGCTGTCTGTGCTGCCAGTTCCCTGTCTTAGCCCTGGAAATTCCTGGGTGGAGGAGTCAGTTACATCTCTCCTTCAGGGCAGTAGCTCCTAGACAGATTCTCCTGGAAGTCTTTGCTTAGATGGTAGCTCCAGGTTTCAAATATGTTTCACAGAAATTTATATTTAACACCATAATAGGAAAGCTGTGCTTACAATATGAGAACACATATCTGCCTCCATGGTAAGCAATGGCTCTTTGCCATTTTACACCATGAAGAGCAATTTATAAAGATAACAAATTCAATTAACAAGGTGATAGGTATAATAATCTAAACATTATTATAATTATTAACTTCATCTTCCTTCAGTAAATTATGAAAAATTTCTGAAAATAAACTTGCATGTGATCTTTTATATTTACTAGAATGTGAGTCTAATGCAAATATCCACATTAATTTTCATATATCATATATAATACACATCTTTATTTTTGAAAACTTATGCTTATTGTATAACTCTTCCCAAATTATTCCATTTGGAAGCACTGCTTTCATAAAACCACATCTTAGCTTAAGTTCTTCTTGAACGCTCAAGTTGAAGTACTACTTGGGGAAGACAGAAAACATTTACAGTAAAACATTATTCAGTATCTTAACTGTAAATCACCTTTGGAGTTAGCAACATCTTATGCTCTGCAGCAGAAAACTCTGAGGAAGCTTTTCAGTGGTAGCAACAATATCAGCTGTGAATTAGTACAACAATGGCTTCCAACCCCACATAATTAGTTTCTGATAAGTTCGTCTTTTTGGCTAATCTTTGCTTGCTTGCTTGAACTAATCATGGTGAGGCTTGTTAAAATTAACTGTGGACTGAAGCTTGTACTGCACAATAAAGAACTACTACATTTTTTTCCCTTAGAGAAAGCATGATTCCTTTTCCACTTCATGTAACATTCCCTGAGTTTGAGCATGTGTTTTTTGAGGCATGAGAATGGCTGTCCTTGCCATATAAGACATGAATATCCCTGGAGGAGCAAGGAAAAGTATAAACACTGAAATGAAGCTTGAGGCTGAAAGTTCTTGCCTTGTTCATTGCTCTGCTTGCTGGTGGTGTGTGTGTATGGTACAAGGAAGATTTAATGAATACTGCAAGTCAGAGACTGTTATATGAATCTTGGTATTCACATACAGAGAAATATATATAGACTTTTAGTATGAGCTTACTGTTGAATCAGAGGTTAGAGATTAACATTATTCATTGGTGGCAAGATATTGACCTCTATTTAAGATAACATATGTATGTATTATCTTGCTTGAAAGCTCAAATAGTTGAATTCTCTGTGTAGGTCCTGTGTCACTTTTGTCCCAGCTATAATGCTTCTGGATGCTGTGTTGCATCCTCAACCCTCACTGCTCACATTGCCATAAAACTCTTCTAGGAAAACCCTTCTTCAGGTTCCAGTGATTTCTGTCTTAAATAAACAAATAAATACATTTCCCAAGACCTTTCTAAGCTAATACAATTCAAAGTGCACTAATAATCCCATGTATCACATTTTTCCCAGCTTCTGCTGGTCCAAACTCAATGGCCTTAGAGGTCTTTCCCAGCCTAAATGATTCTGTGATTCTGTGGATGCAATCAAAATCAGAGAATAAAGCAGAATAGACCAATTCAAGTCTCCTGAAAGGGCTCATATTCTTCATGACATGTAGAGATGGTATTTCCATTTAGTGAGTTCTACTGGAGCATTACTTCAGCTCAGAAAACATGCATGTAGTACCTTGCCATTTCACCTCCAGTGGCAGCCTCTGGCACTGCTCCCAGTTCTACCGGGGAACTGAGCTTTCTTCTCAGTGTCGTCCTGTTTCAAAATTGGCCAGTCCCCTCTTAGTCATCTGTTGTCATGAACTAAGCAGATAGACTTAAGTTTCTCCCTTCAACCTGTTTTCTCTGACCCTTGATTTACTTGTTCAACTTTTTCCATACATAAATGTTCATAATGTTTATAATTTTCAAGAAATCTGGCAGTCAGGTGAAGTCCCTGACAACTGGAAAAAAGGAAACATAACCCCCATTTTCAAAAAAGGGAAAGCAGAAGGACCAGGGAACTTTAGACCAGGTCTCACCTCTGTGCCTGGCAAGATCATGGAGCAGATTCTCCTGGAAGCTATGCTTAGGCACATGAAAAGTAAAGAGATGATTGGTAATAACCAACATGGCTTTACCAGGGACAAGTCATGCCGGACAAATTTGGTGGCCTTCTATGATGGGGTCACAGAATTTGTAGATAGGGGCAGAACAACTGATATCATCTACCTGGACTTATGCAAGGCATTTGACACTGTCCTGCACGACATCCTTGTCTCTGAATTGGAGAGACATGGGTTTGATGGGTGGACCACTCAGTGGATAAAGAACTGGCTGGGCAGTCATGTAGAGAGTTGTGGTCAGTGACTCATTGCCCACATGGAGGCCAGTGAGGAGTGGTGTCCCTCAGGGGTTGGTGCTGGGGCCGACACTGTTCAACATCTTTGTCAGTGACATGGACAGTGGGATTGAGTGCACCCTCAGCAAGTTCGCTGACAACATCAAGCTGTGTGGGGCAGTTGGCATACTGAAGGGAAGGGATAAGCCATCCAGAGGGACCTTGACAGGCTTGAGAGGTGGAACAATGCAGACCTCATGAAGTTTAACAAAATAAAGTGCTAGGTTCTACAGCTGGACCGTGGCAATCTCTAGCACACCTACAGGTTGGGTGGGGAAGTAATTGAGACCAGGAACAAGGATAAAGACTTGGGAGTGACAGTGGATGAGAAGCTTACCATGAGCTGACAGTGTGCACTAGCAGCTCAGAAAGCCAATTGTATCTTGGACTGCATCAAGAGGAGTCTGGCTAGCGGGTCAAAAGAGGTGATTCTTCCCCTCTACTCTGCTCTCATGAGACCCCACCTGGAATACTGCATGCAGTTCTGGTGTCCTCAACATAAGAAGGACAAGGAACTGTTGGAGCAAGTCCAGAGGATGCCACGAAATTGATAAGAGGACTGGAGCATTTCCCCTGTGAAGACAGGCTAAGGAAGTTGGGGCTGTTCAGCCTGGAGAAGAGAAGACTGCGTGGAGACCTCATAGCAGCTTTTCAATATCTGAAGGGCCTACAAGGGAGCTGGAGAGGGACTCTGTGTTAGGAACTGCAATGATAGGACAAGGGGTAACGGGTCCAATCTGAAGGAGGGGAAGTTCAGGTTAGATATTAGAAAAAAGTTTTTTACTCTAAGGGTGGTGAGACCTTGGAACAGGTTGCCCAGGGACGTGGTGGCTGCCCCAGCCCTGGCAGTGTTCAAGACCAGGCTGGATGAGGCCTTGAGCAACCTGATCTAGTGAGGAGGTGTCCTTGCCCATGGCAGTGAGGGTTGGGACTAGATGATCTGTAAGGTCCATTCCACTCTTAAGTTCTATGATTCTGTGATTCTATGAATAAAAATATCCTGTGAAATTAGAAAGTGCACTTTATCTCATTTTTTTATTTGAATCCATATTTGTATGCATGTTTGATTGATGAAAATGTATATTATATACATATACATAATACATGTTATTGGCAAAATATTTGTGGTAAAAATATGAACCAAATCTAATCATGATGTGTCTGAAGAGGAATCATAGGCAGGTCTAAATAAGCCATGGCCAAGATGAGTCTGGCAGCAAGATGCCCTCGGGAGAGCTGGATGCCTGAGGCACTGTCCCTGCATCCATCCCTCTGGTGTCTCCCTGCACTGCTCTCTCAGACGGACACTGCTCATGCTCAGAGTAATCATCACCAGGCATACACATGGTGCTGGAAGTGGGAACTGCTGTTCCTGCTCTTGTGGGCTGCAGGTGCAAGCAAACACCCACCTGAACAGGGAACATCACTGCCATTGTGCCTGGGCGTGAATGCCTATAGGGGCAGGAAATCTATTATCTTTGGTACTGAAAATAGCAATCGAATAGTCATATAAATAATGAAAGCCAAAGTTTTGGACATGTAGATGAGGGGAAGCAATAGCTCCTATTAAAAGATCCCATGGTACTTTTTATATTCACTGAGACAAGACCTTATTTTTTTAAGCCTGCATCTGATTGACCCAAACACAGTAATCATGGATGCGTGTAATTTCTTTCCCCTCCTTCTGCTTGATCCCAAATTTAAATCATAATGCTGAACTTGTGACGTCACTCTCAATCATTTCCACATGGCTTTACTTGTAGGATCAAAAAGAAGGTGAAGCTCTTTTTGTCAGTAGAAAGCTGATTTAGGGTATAGCAAGATAATTCAATGAAATTTCTAGTAATGGCAAGAAGAATTCGAAGATGACTTCAGGTAAAGTACTATTCTTTTTCAGTAAATATTTGTTCTGCCTCAAATTTACCACATTGATAGACCTTCATTTTTTAAAGGGGGTCTGCTCACAAGGAGATCCCAAGTCTTCAGATGTTGCAGTTCATTTAGAAATATTTTTCCTGAATTTAAAATCGATAGATGAATTCCAGAAAATAAACCTCAGTGACAAACAGGGTAAGATAACAGCACTTTGTGTTGTCCAGCTTCATATTTCCATTTTCTCTGGTACGTTGGTTTTCTAAAGGTGGCATTTTGGTGCTGATCAAATGGAAGGGCAAAGGTTACTGAATGTGAGGCTGTAGCTGCTGGAAAAGAGAACAACCACTACAATGGTGGGGAAAGGCAGGCCACCAGTGTTAAGCACAGAGAGATGTGGGAAACCAGCAAGAAGGAAGAGGATGTCATTTTCTGAGAAACCAGGAAATGAGCTCTGCGTTCAAGCATTTCTATTTATGGTACAAGAATTGTAAATATTGCAGGAGATATTTGATACTGAGATGAGGAAATATGTGTCAGGCCTTTTAGTTCTAAGCCTTTGTCTTTGCATGGGCTGCTTTTGTTCAAGGAAGCAACAATGGAAAAGGGATTTGAAAAATACAGGCTGCTGCTGCAGCATTTCCCAAACTATTTTTCCTGTGCCCCTCTCCCAAGTGAGCTCTACCATTCATGACCCTTTTCTCCCCCTTTTCTCTCCGACTCATCCAGCATCCAGCATTTGAGATTACAGCTGCTCATCTCAGTTTTCAGCCCTGCCAGTATCTCTCATACCCCCCCTTCTTTCCCAGAGGGTGAGTCCTAGTTTGGGAACTGCTGTTTCCACTGGATTTCAGTTCCTGGCAACCTATCTGTAAAATATTTTGACCAAAAGGGAGCTATTCCCCAGAGACTGTGATGCTAATTCTGCTGTGTGGTTCTGGTGTGAATTCAGAGTAAATCTCCTGGCCTCACACCAGTGTTGTCCTGCTGGGCTTGTCCCTAAATGTGCAAAATGAGAAAACCTTTATAATGCATTTTTTAAGTGTAGCACCTCACTCTTTTTCCCTTGAGATTAGCTGCATTGTTTGATTAGCAAAATGTCTCTGTGCTCATTTCTATTCAACCTGTAGACCAAAAATGTTATCCCTCTTCTGCCAATAGCCTTTATTAATTCTTTAATAGAATCATAGTATGTTAAGGGGTTGAAATAGACTGTAGAGATCATCTAGTCCCAACCCCCAACATACCCCCAAACCCCCCAATACTTTTCCTTTAAGTTGTATTGGTTCTATGTTTTAAAGAAGAAATCAAGCATTACGAGGCTGGAGGATAGGATGCACCACAGCTTACAACTGCTCTTTCTGAAAATGTAAAGGCATAAAGTGTGCAACTCTTCTATGCCAGGGTCTTTTCCAGAGCTCCCATTCCTACTTTTTATTTACACTGGTCACTCACCAGAGCCACTCACCCACTTACCTGAGTAAGTGGCTGCCCACCTCCTGGAAGTGACTGGCTCATCCCTTACAGGGTGGAGGCTACAGCCATGCTCAGCACTATTTGTATAGCACTATAGGCTCATTCTAGGCATTTGACTTTGAAAGCTCTTGGCCTCAGAATACCAGGCTATTAAAACAAATAGATGATTTGGTAGAATTGCTGCTCTTTTATTCCAAGATTTCTGAGTTACTGAATCACCTCCTATCTAAACCAGTGCATCCTTCTCCCAGTGTCTGTTTATTATTTCAAAGCTAAGGCATATGCATCTAAAATCATGAAAGCAATAGTGAGATGCTTTGCGGAGACTATGGAAGTGAATGGAAATGATTAGAAGTCTTAATCTCAGTGGCAACATTAGACATAAGATGTTTGCCTGGCCCATGCTCATTGACCCCGAGGGGAATACACTGGCATGTCAGGTACCCCATTCTTCACACCAACCTATGTCTGACACCTCTTCAGCTTCTCTGCCATGCACCAAAGTTATAAGCTGCTAGATATCATTGTGGCCTTTGTCATTTGGGGCACCCTGCATGCTTCCCCTTTGTGACAGTAAGTGAATTAGGATTATATAGGGAGATAGTATCCTTTGCCTGAAACTCAAGAGCTGCTGCTAGTTGCCAGGGATAAGGCTATCATGAACACAATATGTTGTGGTTCCAACCCTATGCACACGAGAGGTTTTTCTCTGTCTTTCACACAGTAACTTTGCTGTCTCCCCCCACACATCCCACGCTGGCTGTCACTGTGTGCCAAGGCCCCCATCTCTGCCTGGCAGAGGATGCAAAGCAGCTCACAGGGACCGTGGGGAGGACGTCCATCACAGCTCCTGTCAGGCCAGCACTTGTACTTGTATGAGATGTAGGTGATTGCTAAACTTGTTTCTGAGACTGCTTGCAATATAAAAAAAGACAGTGACAGAACTGCATGGAAATACAATCTGATGCAAAACCACAGTGGTTTTTTACTTTTCAGAAAAGCTTTGTAATGTGTTTGAATTGGCCACCTGGCTATCTCTGTCTGTGACTGCTAATCCTTCACTATCCTTGAAGGTGTCCTTGACACTCTAAATTAGCTAATATTTTTAGAATATTTCAATTTTTATTTTCAGTTATGCAATGGACATATCACTGGATATTTTTCATGTCAGTATGATTAAAATGCTTAATCCCCTCAGAGAAATTTGCAATGATTGAAACCACAGTTAGAAATCAGCTTTAAGATTTAGAAGAGTAAAGAGCTGAGTACATTTAGGAAGCAACGATTTTTCCAAAACGTTTTTTCAGACTCCTGAAACATTGGGACAGATTCTTTGCAGAGGCAAACCCGATGTAAGTGCTATATGGATACAGGGGATGTCTTCTGCATTCACAAAACTGGGGTGCCCCAGGAGTGGAGCCCCAGGCCAGCACAGAGTTTCTGAGCAGCTGAAGGGACTGTGACAGCAAAGCAGTGGTGTGCCCTGACGTGGTACTGGGGACAACTGAGAGACCACATGTATGTGTTTACCAAGAATCAAAGTGGTTCAGATCTCACCCTCTGCACAAGGTCTGCAGCTTAATTTGGGACAGGAGGCACTCTCTGCAGTGACTGCTGCTTTACCAAAATGATCAGAATTAAACTCCAATGAAGCAGTGTTCAGGAAACACAGTACATGAAGGGCCTTGCCTGGGAGGTCTGTAATGTCATTCTGCTTGTGGAAATAAAGACCCTCAGAAAATACAATCTTTGCATAAAAAAGATGACATGACCCAACTAATACATCATGCTCATAAAGGAAATTCCTTCTGTCAGTCACTTTATCAACTTTCTACACGTTTCAATACATTACTGATTTTTCAGCAATCAATATGTAGTGGAACTCCGGTATGTTCATATCTTGATCTAACAACTATTGAGCTGTATTAACTAAACAGTTTTAATTTGCCTAGGTGAGGTTGAAATTTAGGTTTATGTTTCTCAAAAGCATTTCTGATGCCACTAGTTTTTAATACACATTGTATTATACAATCTATATCAGAAAACTTTCCAGGGAATTTGTAAACAAATGTCTTTGTGATTATTAATATTCAAAAGATAAAAAGATGCTCTGTTCTTTATGCACATTTTTTCATTCTCTTGAGGGAAAAATTGAAATTTCAGAGTCACAAAGGGCTTTCAAGTATATGGGAGTCAGATTTCTCCTTGGAAAGGCACAGATAGTTATTTTCAAATTCGAGGGGCCCGTGAAGAGTGTCTGGGCTGCTGGAATGAATTGCTAAGTTGTACCTACAGGTGCTAAGTGTGATTACGTCAAAGTGTAAGTGCAGGAAATGAGATCACCCAAAGGTACCACAGGCACTGCAATATTAAGAACTGTGTACTGCAACCATATTTATCTCCAGGTTTCAAATTCCCCTGTTAAAGTCACTCATTAACTATTTTGTTAAATGCTGTGAAGGAGACCAGGCTGAGGTGGAGGGACACAAAGAATTTGGACTGAGTTTTCAATTAAAACCCACAGTCTGTTCTATTTCTGATAATCTCTAAATTCTTTTGAAGAAATGATCATTATAACTGTGTCTAATCTGTTTTCAAAACAGACTGTGAAATAGTCATTGTATATGCACCTTCTGTTTTTCTAACTTCTATGCTTTGATATTGTAATTGATGCAAGTGGGTGCAATTAAATCTTTATTTGGAAACTTGCACCAAAGCAAGTCATTCAGAAAAAAAGCCACCAATGTGTTTTGACTCTAGATTCTCACACATATTTGCACTTACAATCAAAGCTTTTGTTCTGTTAAACTAACAAGGGCTGTTTAGCATAAGAAAGAGTTAACACAGGCTGCCTTAGGTTGTGCTAATTTCGGGAATAACAGACGAATGGAAAAAAATTTGCAGGAAGCTGCTGTCCCAGGAAAAATGACCAATTTTCATTTTAATAAGTAACTCACCACAAGTGGAAAAGTTTAAAAATGATCGATGATATGCCAATGATTACTGTCATTCAGTGATAAAATACCTCCTCTCTCTTGTAAGTGGAAGAAAGATCACAAGAGAGTAGATCAGATCTCTAGCTCAGACTGCTTCTAAACTAGGCAAGAAATTCCACTGCTTTCACTTGCTGTGATTTCACATCAGCACAAGTCAGGCAGGGATCAAGATCTGCAATTAGCTCAAACCTGTGCTTTGTTACCATGTCTTTATTATTAGTGCTGTGGCACAGCTATTGATCAGCCATCACATTGCTACTTATAATTCAGGTACTGCTGTCTTAAAGCTTAACTGTGGATTGGCTTGTGTGAAAGGATTTTTTGTAGAAGGGTAAGCGTGATTTATTTCAGTGAAGTGATCTGTCTGCTTGGTCCCACTGCAGGGAGAGGCTGTAAAAGCATGAAGCTTAGTTCAGGCCGTCAGCTGCTTCTGGAAAAACTACAGGTTAAAAGCTTTTTTTATTTTACCCAGAGACTCTCAACTAACATCTTAGATGCAATAAAATATTGTGTATATATGCATATATAAAATTACAGATACATAAAAGATAATTTCTCAGTGCAGGTAGACCATTTTACCACCTATGAAGCAAAGTCATGAAAGCTCATGATGGGTGTTTAAAAGCCCTTACAGCACGTTTAAAACCCTCTGTATTAATTTATCTGGAAAATACCATCTTGGCCTTCTTGAGAGCCAAAGAGGATGGCTTTAGAAGGGCACTCCTTGACAGAATACAGCACAAGACATGGGTATTTATGGAGTTCCTGTGTCAAGCTGTCTTCCTGAGAGGACAGGTCAGCCTCCTCATGTCTCAGACAAGCATGGCAGAGACTCTAACCTCAGTCAAAGTCTGTCATTATCAGGAAATCAAGCTCAACCCCACTGAAAGTTTTTTTATTGTTGATGAGACTGATTTAAATAACATCTGGTCTAATACCTAAAAAAAAGTGCTTGTTATCTGAAGATTGGCTCTTGAGGTAATTCAGCATCTCAGGGACAGGTCTCATCTCCTGAAGTATAGCAATTGCCCATTAGTAGAACACTTTCTGTTCCTAGTGCCATCCTTCAGTAGGTGACCATTGTAAAGTTTCTCCAGTTTGACTCGTCTGGAGTTTGTGTGAGTTCCAAAATTTGATTTTAAGATCAACTTAAGCCCATTTGAAATGAGATTGTCTCTGAAAGATGTTTTTTACTTTTTCTGTCCCTTGGCTCTATGTTTCTGTGCCTTTTCTTGTGTCAGCACCAGCATTTTCATAGCTTTATGGTCTGATTAAACCTGACTGAAATTTAGCCACTAAAAAAAGCCCAAAGTGGTCAGCTAATGTTTATGTGAAGGAGTCAGCAGTAACAAGAACCATCAGGAGCAAAGCAAGGGAAAAGGATGGCTTGTTGCTTCCAGAGGTTTTTGCTGGATGTGAACCTGTCCTCAGAAGCAGCAGCATCTGCATTTGGTGTGCAGCTTCTAGGTGCTTCTGTAGAGCTGAGCATTGGACCGCATGTCAGACCACAGCCCATACTACAGTTCTTTTGTAAATTCTGATTTTTCAGTGTAAAAGTGACTCTCTGATAGCATTCAGTTTGAAGAAAGTGTTAGAAAGGCCTTGGATTTATTAAAGTGCAGAATGAAAACAAGTTTCGAAACTAGTTGCAAAATGGCATTTCTGTCCTTTTTTTAGAACCACGTGTACAGCCTTGGGAAGAGAATGAGCCAACTATAAAAAAAAAATCTGAATTCCCTTGGACAGTCTAACTAACCAGGTTCCACCTTCCCACTCATCAATACCAGAATGAAGGAAGAGGAAAAATATTTATCCCCCCTTCCACCAAATGTGGAATTCAAATAAAAACAAAATAAGCCAACCAGAAAAATAGTACAACTTCCTGCTCCAGTCCCTTTAAAATTCAATTTCACTGACATAAGCTTGGAAAAGATTCAGTGCCCTAAATTGCCACTGAGAGTAAATAATAATTACATTTGCTATGACAGGAGGTTTTGAGTAAGTGTCAGCCTAAGGACAGCAGATGAAACTATCTGTTGGGAGTTCCCCTTTGGTGCTGTAGTAGGTTTTGCTTGGACGGGGAGAGAGAGAGGAAGACTGAAGGGGTACTCAGGCCCGTGGTGAATATGCTTTTCCAGCTAGATTTCCATTTTGTTTCTTTCTGTCCTGCCCCTTTCCTCTCTCCTGTGTCCCTTGCCCTTTAGTGCTCTACAGCCTGGGAAGTGCCAAGGGACTGTCTAAGTAGAGAGAGGGAGTGTGGCTGCTGTGTTAAAGGGTAGTAGCGGAGAGCAGTGATTACTGAAAGGGAGAAGCCATGAGTATGAGGAACAAGATTCTCCTGCACCGCAGCTGAAGAGAAAGTACCAAGAGAGGCAGACTGACAGAAGGGTCAGGAATCTCTCTTCCAACCAACAGACTCTAGCAGGTTCTTCGGCGCAGTGTGGTGGGTTTTTTTCAAATTCTGACTTTTCTGAAAACCGCCTTTAGCACCCCTCTCCTGAAACTCTTCCCCAGGACCTTTTGCTAACTCCTCCAAAACTTTTCTATTTCTTTGAAGAGCCTCCAACTCCTTCCTGCTCAGTTTGAATGCTCTCAGCCTCTTTTGCTTTCCTGAAACTTGGCTAATACCTTCTTGTTCTCCTAAGTACCATGACTTTTTCCTTCCTCTCCCAAATCTTTCTGCCACTACTACAACACTGAATTTAGCCTATCTTTGGGACAGCACAATTACAACCAGTCAATACTGGTGAACAATTGGCTGTTCAGTGGGCCCCTCAGATGGAACCAGTCACGCCTGCCTAAACTAGCTTTGCTTGGAAAGAAATGACATCTCTTTTCTTTATCACTGAACACCCTCATCAACATCAGTACAGGACCCACACCTGCTATTGGGACTTTTTATACATCCAGAGGGATTGTTCTGACCTGCAAAGTAATCGTGATGTGTTCCAGCGACTCTCCGCCCCACATTAACTGTTCTCTCTTGGCCTTTCTCAATATTACATTTCAGTTTTCACTCTGTCCTCACTTTTTCAGTTTTCTCTACAATTATTTTTTTTACTGACACAGGATGTGAGACATAGATGTTTTCAGGAGGTGAACTAGAGTTTTTGGCAGTAGAGTGAGGACATTCTGGGCTTTTGGCACCTAAAAAAAGAATGACAAGTGGTTTGGGTTGGTGGGATAGGCATATTAACTTCCTGGATTTTTTCCTTCTTTTTTTTTCTTCTGGGTTTTTTTTCCCTTAGAGTGGCTGGCTACATTTGAATTGCTATCTAAAAATCATGTTTATAAATATACTGATTTAGTTTTACTTGGCTTTTAATCTATGATATCTCTAATTAAGGCCCAACAACAAGAATTTAGATGTAGAATTGTATATGCATGTACACATACACGTTTTATATGCATATATATTTAATTCTATGTATCAACATTACCTATACATGTCAATACATACTTTTTTAGGGACAGATAAGATGAAACTGGACGTGGCACTTAGTACCATGGTCTAGTAACGACGGTAGTGTTGGACTCAATGATCTTTGAGGTCTCTTCCAATCCGGTTGATGCTCTGATTCTATGACTTAAGTGATTCCCATGTGCTGGAGAAGGTACTAGTCACACCCAAGACAACACTAGGAAAACTTGACTCTGGCAAATGTATTCTCACATGCAATAAATACTGCCTTATCATTCTTTTGATGACTTGGAATTGTATTATGACTTTAGTATGTGCTTACCTTAGCTGTTATGATTATGTCAAGATTTATGATCAAGAGGGCCTTGAGTGAGTCTGACAAATATTATGGCTGCATTATCCTACCTGTTCACTTGTAGGTCCTTGCCTTAGGTGCCAATTTATTTGAGGTTAATTGTCTTAGCAGGTGTAACTCTGAAGTCAATTATATGTAAGAGGCAATCTAAGCATATTGGCCTGTTTTCTCAGTGAGAACAGAAGAAATGAGACTGAACGGTCCCTGCTACTACATAAAAATTGTTATGCAGAGGTATAGCTGGCCCTGCAATGTGTCTCATCTTTCTGCTGCCAAATATTCTCATCATTATGTCTGAGATGAGATCATAAAAGGGTTAAACAAAATGTTTTGCTAAAGTGTTATGGGATTTGCTGATGCTTTGTTGTTATAAAAATAAAAGGGCTACAGAGGCTGTTGCTTTCTTGACTCTCTAGGAAAAAATGAATCTGTATGTTAAACTGTGTATTCCCACGCTCTGTCCAGAACGACATCATGAACACAGTTGTTTTTTTAGGCAAGTGGTACCTTGACTATGTGCAATATTAGAGACATATTGAAAGGTGGAAATGGTAAGATTGAGCCTTTACGAGTTTTCCTGACTTTGGTGAGTTTAATCTAGGAGTCATTCAAATCCTTCATTCTTTGTTACTGCAATTTATTTCAGGCAGAAAGCTTTAAGTTAGGGTAAAGATGAGAATTATGTAAAAGGGAGGGACTTAAAGATGACCATTGGCTGTCAGTTTACTAATAATTAACATATAAGCTATGAGGCATTCTGGCTTCTAAATTTTTGGCATTTTTTCAATTTTTGTTACGTATTGGATGGTTTACCTCAAATGTTTTCAGTAATGAAATTGAACTCTGTCCAAAAACATGAAGTCAGCACAAGTTCTGAGAGCACATTGCTCACTGAGTTCTCACACTTTTAAAGCCTTATAGACTCCATATATACTCTCTCCCTAGCACTTTCCCTTCTACTGAGCATGGGATCACCTACCTTATGCTGACTGGTTAAGTCTGTTGGTTTTTCTGCCTTTATTTGCCCCTATTTTCCCACTGTCTGGTGTGTTGAGCTCTTCCCAGACTCACTGATCACTTGTTTACTGTGCTGGAGTTGAACTCTTGGCCAACTGGCAGCTGAGAAGGGAAGAACCACAACTTCTCAGTGCATTAAATCGTCATATTAGGCTCTAGCTTGGAAAAACTTTTGCTGGCTTTGTTTTCTTTTCCCCTAAGCATGACATGACAAATATGTGGGGTTTTCAGTTGTTAGTTTTTTCTTCATCTTTTTATTTTGGGATATTAAAAAAAAAAAAAAGTTTAGCTATGACAAATTTAACCAGCTCTCCTGTTAGGGTAAGAAACATGTCTTTTTCTCATTATTGCAGTGGCCTTACTTGGTACTGAATTACTATGCAACCACTAACAAGAGAGTTACCTCAGAACAAACAGTAACTGAGGAGAATCAGCATTTTGGGAGGGGATGTAAGTGAAGAAGCAAAAATCTGAGACTGATGATTATTTCAACCATTAATCTTCTTCTGGAGGCAAGTGATAGTGATGACAACAGTCTGACAAATTGTAAAGCTCTGTGATGAATCGAGTCAATTATGAACTTTTGTCTGTCTCACCTGCACTTTATCCTCTGTTCTGGTTACCCCTCAGGGGAACTATTTTTAGTATTGCAGTCCTAAGACAAACTGTGGTTGGCTATAACTTTCATACCACCTGATTCCATTGCATGGAAGATGGAGGAGAGCTTCCTTTAAAAATCACTGTCTAGATTGTTCCATCCCACAACATCTATGCCAGACAGGTAATCCTATTTCTGGACTTGTGCCCTCAATCCATTTCTAAAGCAGTCCTTTTATACCTAGCACACATATTGAGAGATTATATGTATATACCCACACACATTACCCCAGAAAATATGGAAATTGTTCTGGGACAGCTGAAATAGCATCCATTCTTCCAGGATACAGAATCCTGCATTTCCCTGTACTTGCACTGTATGTAACTCATTGTATTTTTCAGCATGTTTTGTACATTAACCCTAATGTATTTTTACACAGAGTAATCATTTTTGGAATATTATGTTCAAATGAATGGGTTTGAACAAGCACAGTGAGAAGAAAGCTACTCAGTGGGTATTTGGTTGCATGTCCTACAAGTTATTTATTTCTTCTTCCTCTGGCCAGGTTTTAGAAGAAGCAGTTGATCTTAGCTATGCCACTCAAAGCTCTCCAAGTTTGATAGATGTATTCTGAGAGTGCAGTGAAGCACTATAGAGTACTGTAGTGAAGGGATGCCTCACTCCTGAGTCTTGCTTGGCCTCAGGCTTTCAGCATGGGGGGAATGCACAGAAGTGCCAGGGGAATGCACAGAGGTGCCAGGGGAACACCTTTAAAAGACCATGTGTTTCTGGAATTTAGGAAACAGCTGAGCAGAGCTTTGCTCAGAATTACTTTGGGATTTAGCACCCAAATTTTACATGTCTGACTTTGGAATACTCACATATGGAGAAAAATAAAATTAACTGCTGACTTCACTAGCAGCTGCAGTATACTCAATACTTTTGATCAGGCCGTGAGTTCCTGAATATGGATTTGCAAACCAACCTCTAAAAATCTTGACTGAAGTTCTTAAAAGTCATTCATCTCTCTTATACTACCCACAATGAGGCCAAAAAAATTACCAATGGCTAAATTCTTTAAGAAAGAAAGAACAGCTGTGCCACACTAAATCATAGGACCCTCCAATAGTGGAAAATAGTGGATGCCTGGGGTGAGGTGTAAGAATAGGACAAGAACAGAATGACATTTGCCCAGGGTCTACACCAGGAAATTCAGGAATTCGCTGTACTAGAAGTTATATATCTGTGTGTAATTGCTGTGAGTGTATTTTTTTCCCATGAACTTGCCCAAACACTTGAACACACCATTTTTACCCCCTCTGCCTCCTGCAGCAAGTAGCTCCAAGGCTTCACTGTGCTCCATATGAAGAAGCATATCTTTCTGTGCTTCTTTGAACCTGCTATTTGCTGGGATCTTTAGACAGAAACATTTGTTGGTAATTCCTTATTTACCTTTTCTTTGCCACTCAGAATTTGAGAGGCATTTTTATTATATTTCTTTATTGATATCACCCAAACTCAACAGGAGCATGAATACATTTTAAGCTAGAATTTGACAGTAGACTTGTCTGTGGATTTATAGTCATGTTCTAGAACCTCTTCTGTTCCTATATAAACTCTTCAAAAATAACTGAATCCAGAGTAGACTTAGAATGATTCAAGGAAATAAAAAATCAGGTTCTGTTCATAACAGCAGAGGAGGTAGATTGAGATTGCTGCAGGAACCATAAAAAATCCCCTTTAATTACTTTTGATAACTGAAAATGACAGAGTTGAAAATTACATGAGGTTTTTAAGCAGAAGTGCACGTGTGTGAATGTGTACATATGTCTGCACAGGCATGTAAAACTGCCAAGACCATCTGTGCTGGAGGAAAGGTTGTGAGTTTAAGTCTAGGCAACACCGAGTGAAGCTCAGTGCCCTGGCTTAAAGATGCTGTTGGCTACCATGGAAACCAATTGGAGCTACAATGTAAAGGACATGTTATCTGTGTGAACAAAGCAGGAGTGACTATTTTTCAATATCACAATTACCTACAATTAATCTTGCATATTAGGATTGTCTTGATTTATTTGCATAAAGCATTTTTCACTTTGCTACATGTCTTATGTGAGTGGGGGCAGTCTGACCTTAGCAAGAGTTCATGGGTTTGATTACCAACTTGAGAACCTGTTTTATGATGCATATTTTAAGAGCATTTTGGATATGGCTCTTCTAGTGCAGCTTTCATTTCAGCCTTTAAAACCTAAACTCTTTGCAGATGGCAGTCTGGATAGAGGAGAAGTGGTGGAAAAGTCTGTTACAAACTGTCACAGCAAACTAAATCTGGCTGTAGTCACACAAGTAGTGGTTAAATTGTCCTGCAACATCGGCAGTAGCTTTTATGAGAAAACATGATCATGCACGATGTTTGAGGACTATTGCTAACATTGGTCATGTCAATTTTACACTGTTGTGACTTGACAGGCATCAGCAGAGGCATCCCTGACTTACACAGACATAAAAAAAACCAACAGATGTAGGCCTGCAATCACATAAATGCTCAGTAACTTGCTTATGTATATTTATACACAGATATAATACACAACATTGTGTAAGCATACACACAACACAAAGTAATTGTACTCCACATAACTGTCATTCATGTTGGTTAGAAGTATCTAGAGATTGAACTTTGTTGAGTTTGTATCTCATCTGACCAATATCAAAGCAGCCGTGACCTGAGCTGTATTTTAGACAATGAGTCAGTACATAGGATGATGAACACAATTTTGGGAGCTTTTTGCTATTCCATGTCCCCGATCACTATAGATTTTTAATGCAGTTACTGTACAATATTGGTAAGAAGTGCAGCTAAAGAAAATGCAAATGAATTTAATAAAGTCTCCAGGGCTTTCCGAGTGTGTAAGGTTATCCAGCATGTTTACAGACCACAGTCTCCTAGAATGAAACAAAGTCAAACCAAACCCTTGCCCTGAAGACATAATTGGCAACGTTAAGAGTCTTACAATACCCCAAGGATGGTAGTTGCATCCCTACTTCACCACATATTATTGTCAAAAATATTGTTCAGCTGTGTATTTATCTGGAATTAGCAGATTAGGGAGTAGTGTTTTAGTGGACACCCTACATCTGTGATAGCAATTTCAGAGTAATAGACTGAAACAGACATTGTATCATTATTTTGGGAAAGAATTTGAGCAAATGCAATTATTACTACAGTTTCTTCTTTTTTTTTTCCCTTTGTTCTTCAGGTCAGCTCTGATAAAAGTTAATTGGGCACAGACCCCAACTCCTGAATCTCACTTTCTGTAAAATATTCACTTTGCCACTAGTCGTTCAGAAATAGCTTTGTGTAAGGTCTTTAAGAACAAGTAAGCCAGATCAACATTTCAAGACTCTCATATGGCTTTCATATAGCTGGGCAGAGTGTGTCTTTTCACAATTGCAAACCTTTCTTCAAGTTGGATGTTAACACTTTCAGAGTAGCTTTTAATGCCAAGACAACGTCCTTCTCTTTCAGTTCAAAGAAAGCATAACATCTGTCATAATGTGAAATGTAGATTTAATGCAAGTGTCAAGTCAGGCACTCGGCAATGAGGTAAAAACCCTCATGATTTTAAGTCTCTGTTAGATTCTTTTACGTCTTCTCTACCCTATTACAGGGAGGGGAAAGGAAAGAACTGTTTCTTTGGCACTTAGCAGCTTTTCTGTGTGCCTTATCTATCCTTTCCGGACATCTTCTGTTAAATTAGTGTATTTTACCCGGCAGTGTCCCTGAGAGAGAGGAAGGTGTGATAACGCTGGCTTTGTGGCCGAGGGAGACTGAGGTGTAGACCGTTCAGAGCCCAGGCCTGCCGTGGCAGTGCCCGGAGCCCGCGGTGCTGACCGGGGTGGGGGTGACGGCAGCGAGCC
>NW_008693652.1:0-387 GCF_000695815.1 Acanthisitta chloris | reverse complement strand
GTAGCCGCAGCATTTTGAAACAGGGCCCCTCGTGCTGCATGCCAGGTCTCCCTATCCTCCCTGGCCCCCTGCAGCAGGGTCTGAATCGTTCCCCAAGTTATTCATTCCCTATCACTCATATTAGCCAATGTGTACTCCGCTAAACCAGAGGTACACTTTTGCCAGTTGTGGGGAAAAAGTATATCTCCTGCACAACTAATTGCTCCATCTTTCAGGAGTCGCTCGAGGCACTTCTGTATATCACTCGCTTTCACAGAAAGCTTCCACTCCCGAGCACACGACTGTATCACCTGGACAATAGCGTCCATGATCCGGATCCTTCAACCGCCCACGGTCCACTGCCTCAGGATATCACGTTGGGGTCACCATTTGTCGCCGTTCATGGCA
>NW_008693651.1:0-6698 GCF_000695815.1 Acanthisitta chloris | reverse complement strand
AGGGCAAGAGTTGGACTGATGATCCTTACAGATCCCTTTCAGCTCAGGATATTCTGTGATTCTATGAGCATATGATTCTGTTCAAACCATTCACAACCTGCTTGCTGCAACCATTTTCCAAGTGCTTCCTGTCCTTGTGCTGGACCTCTTCAGCCACATGGCACAGCTGAACTCCCTCTTTGAGGACTGAAACACTTTTGGTGCAAATATGTATTCACAGGATGATTTTGGAGGTTTCAGCAGTCTGTCCACTAGACTTGCAGTCAATGGTTCACTCACCAAAAAACCCAAAAAAACCAAACCATCAGAAAGAAAATAAATCACTTGGAATTAATTCCATAGGTATTTTCCAGCCTTCCTCTCCCCAGACACCTTCCTGGCTGGGTTTAGCTTTGGATGCTGAGGCAGTGTGGGAATCTAGGGAGCAGAGAAGTGCCTCAGGTGCTGGTGGAGCTCTCCCCATGCTGGGCTGGCCAGGGCTGTCCCTGTGCACAGCTTGGCTGGGTGACAGCTGAAGCAGAGGTTATGATAACACTTTGCACATGGCTATTTTTATCATCATTGATACAGCTCTGCAATTCCACATGCAAAGCTCTGCCACAAGACACACATGCCAGGAAAAAGAGGCTCCTGCTCCAGTGGGAACCAGCCAGATCCCAGAGCTACAGCCTTGCTCTTGAGAAGTGTGGGCCAGGGATTTTGAGGAAGAAGTCCTGGCATCCCTGCCCATGGTGGGGGTTGGAATGACGCGATCTTTAAAGTTCCTTCCAACACAAACTGTCCTGTGTGTCTCTGATCTGTATGATGTTGGAGGGAAAAGCTTAGCAGAGGCTTCTGGAGGATGGAGAAGCAGCCAGACAGCAATTCCAGGGGGTGGAGGAATCAAGATACAAGGAGGATGTGGCCAGCTTAAGGAGCATCTGCTGTATTTCATGGCTAAACTAGTCCTTCCAGGGGAAGAAGTGCTGTGAGGCTCCCTAGGTGAGATCCTGGAACAGGAATATCTGCACACAGCATGGCAACTGATGTCATGTTCAGCTGGATCTCAAAATCCAGTGTTGGATTTGGCTGTGCTAACAGATGATGCCTGAAGGCCAGAAAGGGGTAGACACTGCTGCCTGTCCGCAGATGATGCCTGAAGGCCAGAAAGGGGAAGACACTGCTGCCTGCCCATGCAGCTGTGGGGGAGCAGCCCTGGGGTGGCAAATCCATCATGGCACGATATCCCTTCCCTTGCTTTGGTTGTCACAGCCTCTGTGAATGAAACCTTGATGTGCAGGAGCAAGTGCTTGGGATAAGTTTTGCCTGCAGTCTTCAGGGAGCATGGAAAAGGACCCTGTCCTCATCCCCACCATGTCACTACCCACAGGAAGGAGACAACAGGATGGCATCACCTGAATGTAATCCAGGTCAAGCCAAGAAGAGCTAAACAAGGTGTTTTCATGTTTGTACAATGTTGGTGGAAAATAACACAACATTCAGTAGAGACAATCAAAAGAAACAGCTAATGTTAGCCTTATCCACACAACTTTATCAGAGACACCAAGACTTTAAGGCTAAAAATGACCCTTATTCCTACCTGACTTCCTCATTACTGGACAACTGGACCAGTGACCTCAGGTTTTGGCACAGCAACTGCTGTTTCACTGAGGTACATGATCCGAAGACCTCTGAGATCTCCCAGGGACCAGCACTGCTAAGGAGTCATCACCCACCACTACTGCACCTGGTTTGCATTTACCTCACTGCTCAGTGATGATTCTCCTCATGCCTCATCTAGTGAAGTATTATAGTATTATTTTGGAAGACAGAGCCACAGAGGATGTTTTATGTGTCCACGTTTTCCCACAGGATAGAGGACACAGAGAAACACAAACCCCCCTACAGCCCAGTGAGCAAAACAGGAGGGCCATGAGGCTGATGGGCAGTAAAGCCTATGGGATGTTGGGGTAAGGTCTGAGCATCCCAGAGCAGCCAGGTTAGGGGGAATTCCACACTTTCACGAGCCAAGAAGTGCAAAAGATGGAGGGATGGGTGTTGGGAATGGCTGGTACAGCATCTCTCCCAAAGGACCTCTTCCACCAAGGACACTGCTCTGTGCTTCTCCCTCTTTCCATTATCCAACAGTTCTTTCCTACCATCCTGCCTCCTCCTGCCCTTCTTTTTCCTACCCTCCTGCCTCCTCCTGCCCTTCTCTTTGCTACAGCACAGGTTTCCCTTCCCAGGTTGGTGCCATTTGGGCCCTTACCTTGTTAGCCAGTGACAGGCAGGGGTTGGGGTCCCGATCTGGCTGCTCCAGCTTGACGATGGTGATGAATCCTGACTCGGTGTGCTCATCCTCACTGGTGTTGCACAGGGATAGGGGGTGGGACTGTGGGACAAAAGCAAAGGGAGACTCAGATTTGGGGCTCAGCACTGCAAAGGGGGCTCAGACCCACCGTGCAAATCCTCTGGGTCATCCCAGAGGTGTAGGACACCTCTGTGGTGGCATCACCACGTGGCTACATCCTGCGGCCCTGTTGGGCTAGTGAGGCTTTGAATGCCACAAGAAGCAAGTCACTGTCCAAATTTTGAGTCACAGGGAAAATGACCGACAAAAAGGTGGTTTCTTTCCTGGGCTGCACACAGAAACCCAGAATGGGTCAGGCTGGAAGGGACCACAGTGGCTCCTCTGGTCCCACCTCCCTACTCCAGCAGGGTCAGCCCAGAGCACATGGCACAGGGCTGTGTCCAGAGGGTTCTGGAATATCTCCAGTGAGGGAGACTCCACAGCCTCTCTGGGCAGCCTGGTCAGTGCTCAGTCACTGCACAAGGAAGAAGTTCTTCCTCATGTTCAGGTGGAACTTCCTGGGCATCAGTTCCTGCCTGTGGCCTCTTGTCCCCACAGAGCAGAGCCTGGTCCATCCTCTGACACCTCCCTGGAGACACAGGGGGCTTTTCTGTCCACTTGATTCCCATCACACCAACCTGTCCCTCCCACCAGCATCACTCAAAGGTTGCACCAAGCAGCAGAAACACAGGGGACAGGGAAAGCTCCTGAGGAAAGCCACGCATGGAGAGGGGCCAGATTCCTACTTGGAGCTTCATGTATGGAAACAGTAGGGAAACAAAGATGACCCTGAGAGGTCATCTAGCTTGTTCTGAGCCTGAAGGCAGGATCAGCCAGACCTAAAACATTCCTCAGAGACACTTGCTCAACCTGTTTTCAAGACCTCCAGAAAGGGACTCCTCACCCACTCCAGGGCTCCCTTCTCCTCCACACTGCAAATTATGTGCCAACACTTCACCAGAGTCAGTTTTGCTCCACTCTGAGCCTATTAATTCTCACTGAATCAACTATGCCCATGGAGAAGAGATTGAGATTTTTTCCCCTTAAGAACCATTCAAACCTTTCTGTTCACCAAGGAGATACCAAAATCTGTCTTTTGGTCAGACTTCAAACAACATTTGCTCTGCCTGTATGGCCATGACTGAAGTAACCCATGAGCTGCCTAGGGAGCCCTGGAGGTGCTCAAGAAACCACTGGAGGTGGCACTCAGTTCTCTTGTCTAGTTGACAAAGTGGAGATGGGTCACAGGTTGGACTCAATGATCTTGGAGGTCTTTTTCAACCTCAGTGATTCTGTGTGAACACCTTTATTCCTGGAAAAAGGCTCTCCCTGGTTTATCTTAACCCTCCAGCTCTACCAGCTGAGCAGAAGCCTCTCTTACTCCAAGATCCCTCCACTGTGTAGCTGTCACTACTCACAGACAGGAATGAGGGGACACTACCACAGGTACAAGAGATGCTGCAGGAGGTCTTCATGCAGGGATGGCAGAGCTGAAAAGTGGTGTGTGACACTGCTGGAAGGACATGGGAGGATGAGGAGGGATGAGGCAAGGAGATGAAGTGGATGTTAACCATGAAGAAGCTGGGAATGGCTGGCTGGAAAAGTAAGAGAAGTCAGAGTGTTTCAAGGGGCCCAAGGAAAACTTGTCACTTTCATGACTCCTGGCCATAAAGCTTAGCCATCAGGATGTGGAGCTTTTTAATTCACCTGCATAAAGTTTCAAGAGCTGTTATACCAGCAAACACACCTTCCCCACATGTGAGTCACAGACAAACACCCTCACTGATAACAAATGCATTATTCTTAGAGAGACTCAGGTCCTACCTCAACGTGCAAATAGCTCAGACAACCATCCAGGTCCCCTGAAGGAGTGGCCAGAGGTGGGAGAGGAGACAAAGGACCTACAAGGTACCAGTGCAATCCTGCTGGGCTTGTGAGCTTCACTACCTTCACTGAGCCTGTCTCAAGGGTCAGCAGTGCCCAAGGGTTTGATATAAGTCAGTCCCTAGTCAATAAATGACTATGTTTCCTTCTCCTTTGCATTACAGAGCAAAAGAGAGAAGAGCTGAACCCAAGAGAGATGTTATTTGATGACCACATGTGCAGGATTAGATGGTTTAGGTGAAGTTTGGATCTTTGCTGTTGCTCTCTACAACTCCCTGATCAAGGGTCAGCAGTGCCCAAGGGTTTGATATAAGTCAGTCCCTAGTCAATAAATGACTATGTTTCCTTCTCCTTTGCATTACAGAGCAAAAGAGAGAAGAGCTGAACCCAAGAGAGATGTTATTTGATGACCACATGTGCAGGATTAGATGGTTTAGGTGAAGTTTGGATCTTTGCTGTTGCTCTCTACAACTCCCTGAAGGAGGCTGGAGCCAAGTAGGGGTTGGGTTCCCAGACAACACAACTAGTGACAGGACAAGAGGAAACAGCCTCAAGCTGCATCAGGGGAGGTTCAGGTTGGACATCAGGAGGACATTCTACATGGAAAGGGCTGTCAGGCATTGAAAGGGGCTGTCCAGGGAGGTGGTGGAGTCACCATCCCTGGAGGTGTTCAGTTAGCAACTGAACGTGGCACTCAGTGCTCTGGTCTAGTTGTCAAGGCGGTGATGGATCACAGGTTGGACTCAATGATCTTGGAGGGCTTTTCCAACCTCAATGATTCTATGAGTCTAGTTACACAAGCATGGCCATGGAGTTGGAGGAAACTCATACACACCTCACTGTCCTACTGACAGCTCTGGTCTCTCTCAAGGCCAGAGAAGTCCCACACAAGGGAAGCAGGTGGCACTCCTGCTAGCCCAGCCACTATGAGGGTTGTATGGACCTACAAGGAAACCTTTGGCAAAGTTTCATCATGATGTCTGGTTAAACTGTCTCTGTCTGGTCCACACATCCATTTGGGAATATCAAAGGCAAAGGAGGCTTTCTGGTCAGCCCTGACTCACAGCATTAAATGAAAGTAGAGGCAAGCTGGACCGAGTCATGGGAGAACAGCTCACGCTCCTCTGCCTCCAAATACACTGCAGGCAGTCTGGGTTTGAAATCCCATGGAGAACATCCAACCCATGCTGACCTGCTCACCTCACACACCTTGGAGGGCCCAGCATGTTCCCACTCCGGGGGATGCTGCCACTGGCCACCTCCATCCTTCAAGGCCCTCTGGCATGACCCTCTGCCCTGTGCAGAGGCACTCCACAGTGGAGTGGAGGTTAAAGCTGTTCCACAGAGCTCACACAAGTCTTGTCCCTCAGCAACCCTTCAAGTCTGAGCTTTGCTGACAGCCTGGTGTGTCCCTCTGACCACTCCAAGCACAAAGCTCTGCTGTCCCTTGGAACCAGCTGAGGGGTGGCACAGACACAGGAAGACTTCCACAACTGATCAGTCAAGCAGGAGACAGCTCTGACCCTGAGAGCAGCTCTGCAGTGATGGGCAAGATGGAAAGACTCACCCAAACCCAGATTCCTTTACCACAGAGACCGGAGTATTGCTCCTCAACCACCAGGTTTCTATGACAGATTTCAAAGTTAAAGCCTTGGAAGTGGATGCCAGAAAGAATATTCATGTTCTTCTAGCAAGGAGAAAGCACACCTAGAGAGCTAAGATGACAAGGCAATTCTTCTGAACCATCACACATCTCCAGGAGGGCTGAACTGCTCCTTGGAGGAGACCACAGGACTCTCCAGAGGCTGATGTGGACTGGGGAATTCTCTACAACTCTCAAAGCTGAGCAGCACTGTTGCCTCCACCAGTTCTTGGAGATTGCAGGGCCCTGACATGGACCTGAACTACCAGTGTGGCCATTTCTGTTGAAAGCAGCAATGGTCCAGGGAAAGTTTACCTGTTCACAAGTGAAACACATCAGGATCACACAGGGAGCTGAGCTCACTAGGGAGAAGCTGCAGGCAGGAGCTGGATGTGGGGTGGAGAATCACTCCAGGGAGAAGCTGCAGGCAGGAGATAGACTTAGGGTGGAGGAGAGACCCCAATGAAATGCTGCAGGCAGGAGCTGGATGTGAGGAGTCACCCCAGGGAACAGCTGCAGGCAAGGGATGGATGTGGGGTGGAGGAGAGACCCCAGAGAGGAGCTGCAGGCAGGAGATAGGCTTAGGGTGGAGGAAATACCCCAGGGAAATACTGCAGGCAGGAGCTGGATGTGGAGCAGAGGAGACAGCCCAGGGAGAAGCTGCAGGCAGGAGCTGGATGTGGGGTGGAGGAGAGACCCCAGGGAGAAGCTGCAGGGAGAGATAAGCTTAGGGTGGAGGAGACACCCCAAGGAAATGCTGCAAGCAGGAGATGGGCTTGGGAAGTAAGCCCAGGGAGAAGCTGGAGGCAGGAGCTTGATGTGGGGTGGAGGATCAACCCAAGA
>NW_008693650.1:0-1469 GCF_000695815.1 Acanthisitta chloris | reverse complement strand
AGGGCGGCAGCACTGCACTGCATCCTTGTTCGGCACCCAGCGCCCCGGGCGGTCCCTGGGGAGGGAGGGAGGGAGGGAGATGGGTGCTGCAGGAAGGACCCTCCCCCGGTGCTGCCTCCAAACCACCCTGGCTCAGGGCTCCCAGCACACTCCTGCGAGCCCCTGACACCCTGGGGATGGGTCCGTGGGCGCTGGGCTCTGTCCCTGGGGCCAGCAGGGATAGCAGAAGGTGGCCCTGAGGAGCAGGGTCGGAGGGAGACTCTGGGTGATGCTGGAAAAGGGTTTCCTTGGGGACTGGCACACTGGGTCTGGGTGCCGGCAAGGAAACCAGCTCGGGTGGCACTAACGGGATTGGAAATTGTTGGAGCTCAGCACTGGCTCTGTCCCCATCTCCTGCTTGTGCCGGGGCTTGGCACGACATCCTCAGAGTGCTGGCACTGTGTGTCCAGCCTTGCAGGGGGCACAGGCTTGCATGTGGGTCCCACTGGGGTTGGTGACATGGGGTGCCAGGCTCACCCCGTCGCTCTCCTCTGGTGAGGCAGGACGGTTGTATCTGCTTTTTGGAGGGATGGAGGTTTCTGGTGGGACATCTCTTCTTGCAGGCTCCTGGGGCAGCTGTGACCACATCTGGGGACCACAGCCAGTGGGTGCAGACACAGCCTATCCATCCTTCTCCCACCTGGGAAACACAAGTGCCATGGTCATGGTTTGGGGTGGTGGCCAGTCCCTGCTTGGATTTGGCACTGTGGGTAGCATTCCTCTGGACAGGGACCATTCTCTGCTCTGGGGACCCAGCAGCAGTGGGGAGAGTCACAGTGCCCTGGCACAGACCCCATTAGCAAAGGATGGGCAAAGCCTGAGCTGTGGCATGGACATAAGGGTGGGCATGGGCTCTGGGAAGTCCCCATGTCTGTGTCTCTGCCCACATCTCGCAGCAGGAGTTTATTCCAGGCTCAGACGGGCACGGAGAGGAGAGTTGGCTCCCGTGGGCAGAACACATGCGACCGCTGGTTCCCCTTTTGCTTCTTAGGAGCAGAGGGAAACTGCTGAAACAGCTCTTGCATTAGTGTCCCCTCCTCCAGCCAGCTCTTGGCCCATTTGCCAAGGCCCATAGTGTCCCTTAAAAGCATCACACCACTACTCGTATCCCTGTGCCACGTCTGCCCCCGGGGTGTGTTCAGGGACAGTGGTGAGGTGCCAGTGCTGATCCCTGTGGGATGCTGGGCAGATACGTGGGGAGGCAAGTGACTTAGCTGTGTGACTCTGTCCCAAGTTCCCTCTGGGGCACTGAGAGGTCTGGAACCTTTTGGGGGTGCAGAGTCAGGTCCCCTTATGGGACCTGGTGATGCTGCTGCCCTTCAAGGTCACTTTTCGCTGGTCCCGCTCTCTGCTGCCTGCAGGACGTGGCAATCCAAGGGGCCGTGGCAGGCAGGATGGGCGCTCTCCCCTTGCTGGGTGGGGGCGTAGTC
>NW_008693649.1:0-1214 GCF_000695815.1 Acanthisitta chloris | reverse complement strand
ATCCAAACTCCCAGGTCTCTTTCTGCCGGGCTGCTTTCCAGCCACTCTGAAAAACAGTCGCAAAACCGCAGAGGAAAGGCTAACTGTGTGAAATGGTGGCACTAAGGGCACTCCCGGTCTCTTCCCGGGCTGTGCTGGTGGCTCCTGCCCTGCTCCATGCGGGGGTGGCTGGGCCAGCACTGCGGGCACTGTGTCAAGGGCAGGGACAGTCTCCCTAGGCGCTTCTCCCTGGAGCGTTTTGCACCATCCGTAAGAGCATCTCTTGGTTTGCTTTTCCTCGGAACACCAGGGCACAGCAGCCACTCCTCCCTTCTTGGGCTGTGCTGAGCATTATGTGTCCTCAGGGAGGGAGAACAGGCGCTCCTCACGTTTCCTCCGGCACAGAGATCGCTGTTGCAGACAGCTATTATGGCAAGTCTTTACACAGCTGTGCAAAGCAAAGCCTCTGCCCCACCGGCTCGCGGATTTCCCACGATCTGCTCCCAGGCGTGGCCAAGGTTTCAGTTGGCCTGTGAGACCAAAGTTTGTACACTTACAAGTTTAAACTCCCACTGAGGTGTCTTAAAGCTTTCAGATTTATTTATTTGTAATATCTATTTTTAGATAGAACCATAGAATTTTAGGGATTGGAATGGACCTTACAGATCATCTGGTTCCAACTCCTCTGCCATGGGCAGGGACACCTCCCCACTAGACCAGGTTGCTCAAGGCTCCATCCAGCCTGGCTTTGAACATTGCCAGGGTTGGGGGATCCACTACCTACCTGGGCAACCTGTTTCAGTGTCTCACCACCCTTACAGTAAAAACCTTTTTCCTCATATCTAACCTAAACTTCCCCTCCTTCAGTTTGAACCCATTACCCTTTGTCCTATCGTTGCAGTTCCTAAATAAAAATGAAATAAAAAATAAAATCCTAAAATAAAATCTGCCAATAAAGAATGCAATGTGCTATACATTGATTTTTCGAAAGCAGTACAGTTGTCGCTTTAGTATTTGACCAGAGTAGCTGTAACAGAAGCTACAGGTTGTTCCTTCTATGAATTTTATGAAATTCTGGTGCCCCAGAAGTGTTAAAACTGATATTCCAGATCCTTTTTAGAGACAATCCAATTGATTACAATATATTTCACTTTGGTTTTACTGTTAAGGTTTTCAAATGCATTGTCTGAGAGTTGGTAAATACAGTATTTATATACATAGAAAAAAATATATAA
>NW_008693648.1:0-200 GCF_000695815.1 Acanthisitta chloris | reverse complement strand
TTTGGGTTCCGAGGTGAATTCTGGGGTCCCAGGTGAGATTTTGGGGTCCCCAGGTGTGTTTTGGGGCTATTTAGGGGTTTCCAGCGGAATTTTGGGGGTCCCAGATGAGATGTTTGTGGTCCCAGATGAGATTTTTTGGGTCTGAGGTGAATTTTGGGGTCCACAGGTGTATCTTGGGGTGCCCAGGTGAGATTTTGGGG
>NW_008693647.1:472-1007 GCF_000695815.1 Acanthisitta chloris | reverse complement strand
TGTGGGGGGACGTGGTGGGACATGGCGGCAGATGGTGGGACATGACTCCCAGTGCCTCCCAGTGCCTCCCCGTGCCTCCCAGTACTCCCAGTGCCCCTTACCCAGCACGCCGAGCCTGTAGTTCATGGTGACCACGATGACGTTGCCGTAGGCCGCCAGGACGCTCCCGTCAAACATGTTCCCTGTCCCCTCCATGTAGGATCCTCCGTGCAGGAAGAGCATCACTGGTTTCTTCCCGCTGTCCCGGATGTCTGGGGGCACAGGGAGGGGTCAGGGCACCCCCAAGTTTGGGACATCTCGGGGTGGGGCCATGGGGAGGTCCTTGGGGGGTCATTCAGGCTTCGGGACAGCCCTGGGGTCATCCTGGGGGTCCTGGGGTCAGCCCTGGGGTCATCCTTGGGGTCTTGGGGTCATCCTTGGGGTCACTGAGCCTTGGGGTCAGCCCTGGGGTCATCCTGGGGGTCCTGGGGTCATCCTTGGGGTCACTGAGTCTTGGGGACAGCCCTGGGGTCATCCTTGGGGTCCCAGGGTCATC
>NW_008693647.1:0-202 GCF_000695815.1 Acanthisitta chloris | reverse complement strand
GGCCACTGTGCCTTGGGGCGAGACCTGGGGTCATCCTGGGGGTCTCTGAGCCTTGGGGACAGCCTTGGGGTCATCCTGGGGGTCATCCTGGGGGTCCTTCAGCCTTGGGGGTCTCCTTGGGACCTTCTCCAGGATTGGGGACCCTCTTGGGGATCTTCTGGACCCATAGGGACCTCCCTGGGACCCTCCAGGACCTATAGGG
>NW_008693646.1:15132-19174 GCF_000695815.1 Acanthisitta chloris | reverse complement strand
CTCCATCCCATCCCACCCTATCCCCATCCCATCTCATCTCCATCCCATCCCCATCCCACTCTATCCCATCCCATCTCCATCCCATCTCATCTCCATCCCGCTCCATCCCACCTCACTCCATCCCATCCCATCATATCCCATCCCACCACATCCCACCCTATCCCCATCCCATCTCATCTCCATCCCATCCCATCCCCATCCCCATCCCACCACATCCTCCATCCCATCCCACCCTATCCCCATCCCATCTCTATCTCCATCCCCTCCTATCCCCATCCCATCACCATTTCACTTCATCCCCATCCCACTTCATCCCCATCCCACCCTATCCCCATCCCATTCCATTCTACCCAATCCTCATAGACCTCAGAGCAGCTATTCAGTATCTGAAGAACCTACAAGGAGCCAGAGAGGGACTCTGTGTTAGGAACTGCAGTGACAGGACAAGGGGTAACAGGTTCAAATTGAAGGAGGGGAAGTTCAGGTTAGATATGAGAAAAAAGCTTTTCCTTGTGAGGGTGGTGAGACACTGGCACAGGTTGCCTAGAGGAGGTTCTGGATGCCCCAGCCCTGTCAGTGTTCACAGCCAGGTTGGCTAAAGCCTTGAGCAACCTGCTCTGGTGGGAGGTGTCCCTGCCCAGGGCAGGGGGTTGGGGCTGGATGATCTCCAGGCTCCATTCCAACCCCTAAAATTTATGATCCCTTTTCTAGTTCAGGTAGGACCAGGTCCATCCCCTCCTTCCCTGGACAAGAAGGCAACCCCCAAATCTCCCCTGGCCATGATGCTCTGCACCCCTCACTGCCACATCTGCCCCTCAGACTGCAATTACCAGAACTGGTGTCAAAAGCAGCAGTTTCACTTAACTCTGATAAATTCAAAGCTGAGGTATGAGCTATTGATACCTGCCAAGGGTCAGCCCAGGAGGAAATGCCCCAAAAGTGCTGCTGCTGCCTGTAAGCACCTTAAATGGTGTTACAATTGAATTGTTTTCATGGTATGGAGGTGTCCTAAATGTCAGCACGGAGAAGGACAATAACTTAACTAATTGGCCATTCCAGGGGGTCGTTGCCATAGCTGTGCTGCTGCTTGTCCTAAAGAGGGGTTTGTATATGGTAGGGAGGAAAAAGATCCCTCTGAACAGCTGTTTGATCCAGGAGTTCAGTCGATGGCTCTTAACCAAGACAGTCGTTGTGTTTTAGACCTTTCAAGCTTATTCCAAAAGGCTCCAAGGACTGTGTGTGTACAGAAACACTTCCCTGCAGTGTGAGCACCTGCAATGGAGCACTGAGAGCAACTGACCCAGCTTAGGAGTGCAGGAGAGGTAAATTCTGGTTAACAGTGAATTACTGCCCTTACAGATCTGGTTCTGCTCACTCTGTGCCCTGGGAGAGAGGTCAGATACCCCCAGAGAGGGTCAGACCTTGGTGCAATAAGGCTAACACTCCATTAGGTCTGTCTTTAAAACCTGAATGAGTTTATAAATTCAGAGGTGCAGCTGTACACTGAAATCAGCCCTTGGTTCACTGCTCCAGCCCTTCCAGGAGCAATCAAAACTGTAAAAAAACCCACAGAAATGCAAATTGTCTCACTGGTGCTTAGGAATTTCACCTTAAAAGGGTTTCAAACCTGAAGTGAGCAGAATTAGTTTGATTTAGAAGTTTATGTTTTGGGGTTTTTCCCCCTTCACAATACTTTTTTCACTTCTCTGGGCAGTTCTTAGTTTGAATTATGCAGCTGTGGACTCAATTTATTCCTCTGTCCTTTAAAACCAGTTTCCATGTTGTTGTACCACACTGAAACATTAGGAGAACAAACGGTACAAGGAAACACATCAGACCAGACAAAACTGCTTCATTTCTCATGAACTTTAACATTTATATGCATTACTTTTAGGAAATCAGAGCATTTTCAGGGTTGCATTTGGAATGCCCAAGAGTCTCCCTAACATTTTGAACTGGCTCTGGCACAAACCATGTTTCCACACAGACATATAGCTGTACAGTTGGACTCAGAGCAGCACAGGACCCCAGGGCTGTCCTTTCCTAGAACTGAATGGTATTCCACAGGTTATTTGTTATCCCTGATAGCCAAACCAGTGCCCAGTGGCTGCACAAGCTGCCAGATGCAGAACAAACATGCTGCTCTGATTCATCCCCTGCAGTCTCTGCCATCTGATGTAATTCCTATTGTATTCCCACGTTTCATGTGTTCCAGCACAGCTTTGTTTTCCCCACAGCCTCTTGTGCTGGCAGAGAGAGAGAGGAGCTTCACATCAGGCTAATTTATTTATTTCTAGTCTTCATGGTTCAGATGAGCTCCATGAAATGTGCCATTCACTCTGCTGTAAGCCTCCACCAAATCCTTCTCCTCCTGGCTCATCAGGTCCATGTCTCCACCTCTGCATCACCTCATTTGGATCCTGCTGCTTCAGCACCTCCTCCTGTCCTGCCTGTTCTGTCTCTTCCCTCTGGCCACTCCAGGCTCATTTTCCCACATGGAAGTGTGTGTCCTGCTTTCTCCCTCATTCCAGATTCCAGGTGGGAAGGCACATTGCAGCTCCACCCCATTTAATAGATTCATGGGTATCATAGAATCAACCAGATTGGAAAAGACCTCCAAGATCATCCAGTCCAACCCTACTATGGTTACTGGACCATGGCACTAAGTGCCACATCCAGTCTCATCCTGAAAACCTCCAGGGATGGTGAATCCACCCCCTATCCTTTTGCCCTAACTCTTCAACTTGAACCTCCTCATCATCAATTCCTTTTCCTAAACCACTCTCAAGCCTTTGCCTCCAAACCAAACCTTCCACCCCAGGGCCACACTCCCCAAAGCTGCTCCCAAACCCTCTTCCAGACCTGCTAGAAACCTTTCCAGTCCTTTCCCCATCTGTACCTCTTTGTTTCAGGTTCTGCTGGGGTTATTGGATTTCTCTCCATGCCATGATCCCATTTTGAGGAGCACAGATTAAACCACGACAAAGAAAAATGCTCCAGTGCTGTAAACTCATTTGAGTTATAGAAACAGCCAATGCCTCTCTGGCCCTGGTGACCTCCCAGGCTACATCTGTGCATGACAAGTAGGTACTTAGGCCTAGATTCCCAAATTAAACTGCCCAGGGAATTGGGCTGTGCCTTGTGGCACCCATCCACCTCCCCTGCCTGTGATTTAACACACCAATCTAGGAGATGGAAGAACCTCAGCTCTCCCCATGTTTCTGTTAGAACCTGCTGAATTATAATGCAGCTCAAATGTAATTACTTTTCATCCTGCACAGAGAATACAAAACAGGGATATGAATTCTCTACTTTAGAGCAAGCCACAATAAATTTAATTAAAGTGGCCTCATGTAAAACACATACAAGTAGCACAAAGTTATCTTATTTTGGTTCTCAGGGTCATTCCTGCCCCCCAAAAAATTAATTAGGTTTTCTTTTTAACGTGCTGAATTAATGCCTTTAATTGCAAGGAAAGGTTTGACTAAAACAAGTTTGGGGGTCAGTGTTTTATTAGCATTTACCTAATCATCTCAACAATTTCAGTGACTATTGCAAATGAAAAACACACCATTAGCTAAAGCATTTCATCTCACACACTCACCATTGGCTCTTTTCACTGGGTCTGTACCCACCCAAGTGGCATTTAGCCCCCAACATCTAATAAAAAAAGATAAAGAGGCACAGAAATAAGCCAGGAGACAATTCCTATTATCTTTCCTGGGCATTTGGTAAAAGATGCAGCAAGTTTCATCCAAAAAATAAAAATAAAAAAGAGCTTTTCAGTTCACTGAAAATCTCTTTAGCAAAGCCATGCTGGGGTGTAGGGATGGGAAAGTGAGTTCTGGCTGCCAAAATGCCTGCAGGGAAAATACTTTGCCACTCACACTCCAATATCTCCCTGACTCCATTATAGCAATATTTATGAAAGCTGCTGCTGCTCCTGATGGTGCCTGGAGATCTCTGGGTTTGGGGGAAGACAGAAATCAATCAGGAGCTTAGCATTGCACAGGTTTTGATGTAAACTGCCCCTTCTCAAGCT
>NW_008693646.1:6103-15107 GCF_000695815.1 Acanthisitta chloris | reverse complement strand
CCTGCTGTGCTCTGGTGCTGCTGGAGAGCCCTTGGGCAGGGAGGTGGGTGGTGGTGGGACCAGTCAGCCCAGCCCTGGGGCTGAGGAGAGTACAGGGACTCCAGTACAGCACTGCAGGACTGGTTGGCTCTTGGAACACTTCCCACAAAACTGCTCTGGACAGTTCAACTTCAAATCCAGGTCAACTCCTTCCTCTGGGGTTACTGTTGATTTAGTGCACACATTTCTGCTCTGGGAAAGGAGCTCATAGTTTCATAGGATGTTAAGGGGTTGGAATGGAGCTTAGAGATCCTCCAACCCCCTGCCGTGGGCAGGGACACCTCCCACCAGAGCAGGTTGCTCAAGGCTTTAGCCAACCTGGCTGTGAACACTGCCAGGGTTGGGGCAGCCACAGCCTCCCTGGGCAACCTGGGACAGTGTCTCACCACCTTCACAGCAAAAACTTCTAATATCTAATCTAAATTCTCCTCTTTCTATTACTCCTTGTCCTGACCCTGCAGTTCCTAACCCAGAGTCCCTCTGCAGCTTCCCTGGAGCCCCTTCAGCTCCTGGCAGGTTGCTCTGAGGTCTCCACACAAACTTCTCTTCTCCAGGCTGAACAGCCCCAACTCTCTCAGCCTGTCCTCATAGGAAAGGTGCTCCAGTTCTTTTATCAGCTTCATGGCCTCCTCTGGCCTTGCTCCAACAGTTCCATGTCCTTCTGATGTTGGGGACACCAGAACTGTGTGCAGCACTCCAGGTGTACTGGAGATGTATCTCAGCCACCATTGGCCTCACAACACTGAGGTGTGTTGGGTGCTGGGCTAGGTGAGTCCCCACTCAGCTTCAGGTGTCCCTGCCCAGTTCTGGCTGTGCAGAAGCATTGTCATTAGCAGGAAATAATTTGTGTATCCACTGCAAAATAAACACTGAGGCTGTTTGGGTTTCCTCTCCATTAAGCAGGATGGAATGGCTCAGGAAACTCAATGCTTTGGGATATTGGAGTTTGCTAGAAAATTGAATAAAGGTTGAATAATCTGTATTAAAATTACTCCTATCTAGGTATTATAGTAATGTCTTTAAAGAAATCATCATAAATATTTAGAGGATTTAAAGGATTTTTATTTTTTCAAGGTGGTTTTTCTGTCTCCAGCACTGGGAAAGGAGTAATACATATTCCTTTGATAGCCTTGCTTAAAAAAAGGGCTGATGTGAGAGAGTCACAGCCTTATCCTCTCTGGCAGGAAAGAAGGGATCTTCAGGGCTATCCCTCCTGCTTCTGGTGCATTTGGTAGATAATAAAAGAAGCAACACAGAAACAAGTTCAGTGATAACTTGGGGTAGCTGTTTAGACAGGAACCACATTTCCTTTAATAAAAAAATCCTACTTTATGCTCTAATTTAGTACATGTACCAACTCTGTTTGTTTTGGCTTTTTATAGACCAGCCAAGAGCAAGTCTCCTGGCTGGGAAAGCTGTATTCCAGTGTGCATCAAGATAAAAATACTTAGCTGTCAGATGGTCAGTCTTCCTCCTCCTCCAGCAGTTAGGCACTGAAGTCTGACCTTCTCATGGATGTAGGAGTGGGCAGGGAGTTCCCAATCCATGAGTCCTCCCCATCACAGACAGAGCAATGTATAACCTGAGTAGGCTTTTTCCTAGGAGAAAAAAAACAAAACTAAAGCTCTTATTCTTGCAGCCATGAGCAGGAGACTCCAAACACCCCTGAACACAAGGGTTTTTTCCTGAAGGCCATTCCTACTCATTTGTTCTTGTGCCAACATTTCCGTGCAGTTTAAATAGGGGCTCTATGCTTGCCCCAGTGTTTACTCTCCTGATGTATTTATAGACAGCAGCCACATCCTCCCCTGAAGTTTGTTTTGTTAGTCTCCACAAGCCATATTCCTTTCATCTGCTCCTGTCCTACACATCCCTCATGCCCAGCTGTCTGAGGGGCTCTCAGCTCCAGTGGAGAGCAGAACCTGTACAGACAACACCTCATCCTACGTGACACAGCTTGAGAAGCTCTAAAAAGCTCTTTTAGAAACCCTCATTGATTTTTAAAGGTAAAATCCTTCCCTTGGGAAGTCTCCAGCTCTTATCCAAAAGTCAGGATCTCCAAGTTTGGGGAATTACTCACCATTTTGGAAGTACTCACTATTTACAGCTTCATCTTTCAGCACCTGAAGATGACTAAGGCTTATTTAGAAAAGGCAGCCAAGGACAGTCAAAAATCCAGGTCATAGGGCAAGCTCAGGAGGATGAGGCAGGTCTAGGTTAAACCTAGAATGAAACATGATGAGGAAAGTTAGACAGACAGGAACTTACTAAGTCCAGAGCAATACAACAGATTCAAGATTAATCTAGAAAGTGAAGTTGAATAACAAAAACCAGCTACCACTGACCACAAGGTGAAACCCAACACTCCTCTAGGATTGCTCAGACAAGGAGTGTTGTCCCCTGGCTCAGCTTAAATAGGACTCCTGGGCCTGTGGGTGGAGGCTCCAGGTGAAGCTGCTCAGGATCAGTAGGATTTATGAGTGGCCTCAGGGCCCTGGCAAGATGCTATAGTACTGCCCAGGTGCAGGTTGAGCCCTGTAGCTGCCTAGAGATTTTGACAAAGTTGGGCTTTTTTGGTGAAATTTTGCTTCTGAGTCTGTCTTAAATGTAATATTTGTACTACTATCATCTTTATTAAAAGCTCATAGGACTGGTTAACATACCAAGTTACAATTCTGGAGGAGCCTTTATGTTTTGTTGGCTTTGCTTACCCCATTTTCAAGTCTTTCCTTAATCTTCTGTTATCTCTCTTTGAAGGGAAAAACAGTGCTGAAATTTCTTCACAGCAGCCTGGGATTTGGGGTTTTGAGGAAGGAAACCAACTTCATGGTGAGGCACTGTCCCAGGTTGCCCAGGGAGGCTGTGGCTGCCCCAACCCTGGCAGTGTTCACAGCCAGGTTGGCTAAAGCCTTGAGCAACCTGCTCTGGTGGGAGGTGTTCCTGCCCAGGGCAGGGGGTTGGGGCTGGATGATTTCTAAGCTCCATCCCAACCCCTAAAACTCTCTGATTTGCCCCATGGGTGGTGCTGCATTTCTGCAGCAGGAGCTGGGTGAGCAGGCACCAGAGCTGCACTGATTTAGAAGTCATCTTGGATTGCATTCAAAATAGTTTTGCAGTGTGGTCCTTTGCAGTTGGATGTGTCCTTCAAGAGGGAAGTTGTCTGGGTGGAAGAGAGATGTTTGCTGTAGGGAGTGATTAGTTTAAAGCAGGGAATGTTTTCAGCCTAAACTGAGTTTGAAGGTAAGCATATTCCACCCACGCTGCAGACAGATACCTGGATGCCTTTGAGAACAAGAGTCTTAGGAGAACAGGAGGTATCAAATGGAGTAACACAGAGCAGGTGCCAGGATTTGTCAGGGAGTTCACTGCTGCCTTATCCCAGAGGCTGACAAAGCCCAAATGATATCATCTCAGACAGCCATCAAAACTGAAGCCACAGCCTCTGCCCTGCTGCAGATGGCTACAAATGAGAGTGTCCTGCTGCCTCCCAGACAGGGAAACCATAGAAATGTGCTGCTCAGGGAACAGCACAGAGCTGCTCAGAGCAGGGAAAGGAGAACAGCACAGAGCTGCCCAGAGCAGGGAATTCTGGCAGAGCCTCTGCTGTGCCTCAGGCATATAACACTGGAGGAAGGCTGCAGATACTGGAGGCTGTGAAGAAATAACACATCAGTCTGCTTCCCCAAGATCTCTCAGTGAATAGAACATAACCCAATTGTTTTGAGCCACTCTCATTTTTTTAAAATTTTTTTTTCTTGCAGGAAATAACCCTCATTGCCAAAGCTCCTGTGATGTTACTCAGGTGCACAAAATGTGGTGTGTCCCAGGTGTGCCCAGGCACCTGGCCAACCTGACCCAAAACAAAGGTGTTTTCTTCAAAGCAGCAGCTTTACAGGGTAAGGTGAGAGCATTCCTTCACACACAGGTATGACAGCACTTTACATTTCTCTGTTGTTATGGAATTATTCAACTGTTGCTCTGAACTCTTGTAACCCCAACCTGCACAGAGTGGAAAAATTCCGGGTTTGCTTGCCTGAGCATGAGGCTGCAGTTCCAGCTGAGAGTGCTCCTGTGTCCTACATCATGTCAGGTTTGCTCTGCCTTCATTTTCCAGGGATCCCTCTGGAGGTTTGTTTCAGGAGTTTTGCTGTCAGAGTAGACTTGGTATTTCCCAAGGCTTTAAAATCCCTTTGCTTGGGCAGACTAAAGCCAACACACTGCAGGAGCTCAGCTAGGGTCTGGGCTCTGAAGGTTCATCAAAGCATCCTAGATTTTGGTTCTTGATTTTCAAACTACTCCAAAATTTGCTGCTCAGTGAATTTGCCTGAATAATCGAGGAGCACAGGAATAACAAGGGCATTTCTTACAGGAAATCTGGAGAGACTTGCCAGCTGCAGGCCCAGGCAGTCAGCAGCCAATCTGTACCCCAAAATGTCTTTTGCCAAGTTGTGCACTGAAATGTCTCTTTGCCACTGTGGTAAGGACATCTTGGAAGTTATTTTTTTAGTTGCTGAGCTACTTGGGAAGGCAAAGGACAGGAATAGGCCTAAGATGATTAGGTCATTTTTCACTCCTCAGATCAGCTTGGTAAGGCTGAATTATCTCCCTGGTGAGTTCTGTTTCACCCAAGAATACCCTAAAAATTGAATGAGCCTCTCCACATCCTTATGCTCCTCCTCAGCTGCAAGAGGTTGTAATGAGACATCTCCTGTGTTCCTCTTTGCACTGAGTTCCCCTTCCCTGCCCTCTCCTCATTAATTCCCTGCAGAACCTCCAGGAAACCTGCTGATGGTGCCTGTTTGCCTTTTATTTTCCCACCCCAGCTTTGTCCCTCACCTCATTTCATTTTGACCCAATTGCTTCTCTTACAGAAACTGTAGAGAAAATATTTCACAAAAGACTATTTTGTTTAGTGCAGCAAAACCTCACTGAAGGTGTAATTAAGACTAAAAGGCAATTCTGTGTTTCTGTGACACCTGCTGGGAGTTTATCTCCTTTCCCAGCTTTTCCCCAGGTTTTCTCTACCAGCTGACATGTTGGTTGATGACACAAATAGGAAATCAAAAGGAATGAGGAGCCCTGAGCTGTACAGAACTGGCTTTTCTCCCCATGGAATGCTCAATACTGAATCATGCAATTGTTGAAAAGCTATTGGCAAACATTGGAGTGAAAGGTGGAGAAAAGACTTAACATGTGCAATATTTTTCCTTCCCTCACTGTAAAGAAACATCTTCCCAACAAACAGAACAACTTACATAGCCACAAACTCATCTGATTCTTATTTTTCCTTGCTGTACCTCTTGGATGTTCCTTTGGTGAATGATTTCCTGCCCTGTGCCAGATGCTGTTTCCATTCACAATGCAGTAACAGTCCTCTGTGAGTGATATCACAGTATCATAGCACAGCCCTTATTGTGACTTCTCAAATTTAACACACTGAAATACGTTCTTTGTTGCTTGTTTGGGCACTTTTAGATCTAGGGTTTGATTGAAGTCAGGCTGTAACAAAAAAGAGAGAGAACAGAGCCTGGAGAACTTGGACAGTTTGCAATGTGCAGAAAAACAGGGATACAAAAGAAGGGCAAAAAGGAAAAGTTTGAGTAGTTGATATATTCTTGTACAGACAAGAATCATAGAATCAACCAGGTTAGAAAAGACCTCCAAGATCATCAGGTCCAACCCTACCATGGCACTAAGTGCCACATCCAGTCTCAGCTTGAAAACCTCCAGGGATGGTGAATCCACCACCTCCCTGGGCAGCACATTCCAAAGCCTGAGCACTCTCTCTGTAAAAAATCTCTTCCTAATATCCAACCTAACCCTCCCCTGGCAGAGCTTGAGTCTGTGCCCTCTTGTCCTGCTGCTGGTTGCCTGGGAGAAGAGACCAACCCCCACCTGACTCCAACCTCCTGTCAGGGAGTTGCAGAGGGTGAGAAGGTCTCCCCTGAGCCTCCTCTTCTCCAGGCTGAACCCCCCCAGCTCCCTCAGCCTCTCCTCATGGCACTTGTGCTCCAGTCCCTTCACCAGCCTCGTTGCTCTTCTCTGGACCTGCTCCAGCACCTCAATGTCCCTCCTGAGCTGAGGGGCCCAGAACTGAGCACAGGATTCAAGGTGTGTCCTCTCCGGAGTCCAGAAAGAGGAAAACTTGAAATAAGATTTGTGTGAGTCAATCTTTTAGGTTTTGAGCTGGTATAGGTATTCAGTTACTGGCCCTGCCAAGGGATCTAGCCGTGTGCTGGCTCTAGTGATCCAGGGGGGACACTTGGCTTGGGAGCTGCTCCTGCTTCACCCCCTGCATGTGCTCCCTGGCCACAGCTCCAGCTCTGCACCCACATCCTAAAGGAAGTGTATCCAACACAAATAACTGCTAGTTTTTAACAGCATCACAGATTTAGGCCCTTCCATACACAAGTCAGGAAGTTTACAGATCCCTGTTGTGATCTGTTATTCTCTTCCCCTGATGACACAGTTCCCTCCTTTACTGGGCTAAGTTTATGAACACTGGTGTATGTGTTTGTGCCACTGTCCATGTGCATAGAAACGATTCTTTTGAAGGGTTATGTAAAGATATATTTTCCAGGAGACAGAACAAATAGAAGGAATCCAGTTGAGTTACTTAGGGCTTGGTCATGCAAGGAGTGGAGCTCTGAACTGTAAAGGCAGAGCAGAGCACTTGGATCCCCCAGGTCCCTGGGAGGTTCCAGGGGTATGTGTGGATGTGTTTAAGCATTAATTGAGCTAAGGGTATAATGATATATGCTTATTTTTCCCCCCCTTAGAGGTAAACTGGTAATTAAGGAAAACAAAGGGAGATGGAAGACATTTCCTTTTGGAATTGGTAAGTGAATATTGATTTAACATCTTTGCTAAATTGACCTTTTTTTTTCTTTTTTTTTGGATTGCTTTCTAGCCTTCCCAGTCAACAAAAGAGCTGGCAAAGAGGTCTGTCATCCAGCTGTGCTCTCAGGAAGTATGGAAAAGGTCCTGTTAGAGTTTTTAACAGGGGGGAACAAAAAAGGAGATATTTATCATACCCAATGGAATATTGATATCTTTAAATATGCTGAGCTATGAGATTCTAAAAACTAGAAAACATGGTCAAATTTTGCCCTCATTGTGGCCCACTGAGACTGCACCAGGTAATATGTTGAGGAAAAATTTAGCCAGAAGCAGTTTTGAGGGAAACCATTAAGATGCAGCTAAGTGAAGTGTGTGCTGACCCCAAGCATCTGCATTCCTGTGGCAAATCTTTCACTGCTCACCCTGCAAGGCTTTCTGAAGTATATTTTTGTATCATCATTTCCCGTTTTAAATTCAGCTCTTAAATCCCAAAAGGGAATTAACTACCAGCCATTTGCATTTTAAAGGGAAAGCTCAAACCTCAATAGAGTGCTCTACTTAAGACTCCTTTTATATAACTTAGCCAATGAGCTACATCTCAGTGGAGACCTTGGGGAGACAACCAAGTGGCTGGGACAAGGCAGGAAAGCCTAGGCTTGGAGGAAGCCTTGTGATTTGCTGCAGAAAAGACTGAATATGCTGCTATCTGTGTGAAGCTCTCCTGAAAAATGCCTTTCTAGCTGGGGGGAAAAGGGATCTTCAAGCCTTGACAAGCTGGGAAGGCTGGAGCACAGGCTGCTCTTCTCTCTTCTCATGTGTGAGGAAAATGAGAGTAAAGTGAAGTTGTAAAATAACAAGAGCAACTTTGAATTCAGCCTTTTGCAAGACGTGGGGAAAGACTATTGGAAAGTTACAGGGCAGGGAGTTTGTTAAAGGAGCTGACACATCTTCTGAGAAAATGTGATTCAGGAGGGGAATTGAGGGGACTGTTCTCCCCCTCAGGCCATGGTTGGGGGTGGAAGGTGGAGACAATCCACTCCTTCCCTTGGAGACACTGGGATTCATCTCCTACTCACATGGCCCAGTTCCTGTCAGCTGTGTCCTGCTCTTTGCCTTTATTCAGCTGACACAGACTTCAAATACATGTATTTCTTTATTTTGTCCTGCCAAGAGAACCTATATCCTACCTTCTTGCAGCCTCAGGAGTTGAAAAGCTGCCGAAGCATTGCTACCTCTCGTTTCCTTGTGGCCCTCCAAGAACTCTCTTTCAAAGGTTAGAAAGCTCCAGAGCAGAACATGAAGCCTCACTTGAATGAGTGTAGAAATCAATAGTGCTGGAGAGCTCTGCCTGTATTTGGGGCACTGAAATTAAAACCTCATAGAGTGAGGGCTGCAAATAGGAATTCCCATGCCTGGGAATTCCAGAATCCCCCTAATTTCTCCCCAACTCTCAGCTGAAGACCAGGCTGCTAATCTAATCAGCACAAGACCCCTCAGCTCCTTCCCAAAGTGGAGTTCTGCCGACAGCACCAGAGGGCAAAGCTGCTGTGCACAGCTCCCATGTCTGCAGGGTGTGCATTTCCAGCACCTAAAGTCAACATTCCCATGTTGACATAAGGATGACTGAGTGATTGGGAGCCACGAGGCTTCTAATGATGATTGTAACAGGAAATGTGTCTTAACATTTGTTTAAACAGCCTGCTGCAAACTGCAGCACCCTGTGCTGGTGTCAAATTCAAGGGAGCCAGGAGGGGATTTGGGGAGTGACTTTGCTTTTTAGTGCGCCAGGAAAATAAGCACTCCAAGTATTGTGCAGCTGATGGAAAACTACAGCCCCCAGTAACTTGCTTTACCAGCCATGATGTGTCTCCTAAATGTTTTCAGTTCCCTGTTGCCTGGCTCTGTGTCATGAGTTCCTGCTCACACACCCTGCTGCTTGCAAACTGAGTAACTGCTCAAACAAGGGATGGGGCAAACTCAAAGTGACTTCAGAGTGCCACGAAAGAGCTTGTTAGCACAGGTTATTCCATACTGCCTGATGGGACAGGCACTGAATCAGACCTGATTGCAGAGGGAGGGGTAGATTATTTTTTTTTTGCTGTTGAATTGCACTTATCTTCAAAGC
>NW_008693646.1:0-6086 GCF_000695815.1 Acanthisitta chloris | reverse complement strand
AAGTCCTGAGCTTTTTATATTCCATGTTGTTCATTGCTGTGTCATTTGTTAGGATGATTTGGCTTTTAATCTCCCAATGAATACTGAATGAAGAATTCAATCATGAATCAGATCTCTTCTGTTGCTTGCCAGTAACACAAGCCATTTTTATTTTCAATTTCAGGTTTCTTTTACAGTAGGGGACAAAAATAAATTATGAGTGAAAAGAAGTTAAAATTGTTCCTCTCCAGCAACTCTCCTGCATCAATGCTTAATCCTTCCATTATGTCTGATAGCATTAATCATTCTGCTGTAATATTTGACACACACATTTGTGGGACAAATTAAGATCTAATAGAAAAGCTGCAATAATAGTGACTTATGTGGAACTGCAGCTAATTATAACATATTTGAATTTTCATCTTTCATCAAAGACCTCTATAAAATGAACAACCTTTCACACCACTGAAACGAGACTGAGACAGGCAAGTGGATGAGGGGAGAGGGAAGAAGCATCCAAGGACAACAGGAGAAATCTCAGCACCATAATGAGCCAATATCTGTGGAAAATGTGCTCAGTTGTTGGTGGATTCTTTGCAGTTGGGGTTTTTTTCTCTCTAAGATGTCAGCTGGCTTCTCTGCCACAACTGTGCTGCTCAGCTTATTGAAGTCAGAATGGTTTGGTTGCCTTGATATATGACCAACTGATCTGCCATCTCCAGAGATTAAACCTCACTTCAGCCTTCACAGGTGGACTAGGAGAGATAAAGATGACAGGATGTCATTGCAGGGAGATATTGCAGTGAAAGAGGGTGAGAGTTAACTAAATATGCCTGGATCAGGAACAGTGTGGTCAGCAGGACCAGGGAGGTGATTCTGCCCCTGGACTCAGACCTGGTGAGGACACACATTGAATCCTGTGCTCAGTTCTGGGCCCCTCAGCTCAGGAGGGACATTGAGGTGCTGAAGCAGGTCCAGAGAAGAGCAACGAGGCTGGGGAAGGGACTGGAGCACAAGTGCCATGAGGAGAGGCTGAGGGAGCTGGGGGTGTTCAGCCTGGAGAAGAGGAGGCTCAGGGGAGACCTTCTCACCCTCTGCAACTCCCTGACAGGAGGTTGGAGTCAGGTGGGGGTTGGTCTCTTTTCCCAGGCAACCAGCAGCAGGACAAGAGGGCACAGACTCAAGCTCTGCCAGGGCAGGGTTAGGTTGGATATTAGGAAGAGATTTTTTACAGAGAGTGATCAGACATTGGAATGTGCTGCCCAGGGAGGTGGTGGATTCACCATCCCTGGAGATTTTCAAGCTGAGACTGGATGTGGCACTTAGTGCCATAGTCTAGTAACCACGGTAGGGTTGGACTTGATGATCTTTGAGGTCTCTTCCAACCTGGTTGATTCTATGATTTCCTGCAATGTAGCCTCTACTTCCTCTTTCCCCTCAGTGCCTTCACTGTGCCTTTACTAGACCTCTAGACCTTTGGAGTTCCCTATCTCAGGGGCAGTGGTTGTGCTCAGTTCCTAGAAGAAGCACCAGGCATTGCTCTGCCTTGAGATCCTGCCAGTGCCCAAAGCCTCAGATCCATCTGGAGAGAGAAAAAGAGCAGCATAAATTCCCAGGTTGTATATGAGCTAAAAAGGTGGTTAGGACTATTTCTGCATTTGGGATCCTCAGACCATGTGTTGTCTCTGTATTCTGTTGAATTATAGATCAGGGGTAACTTCCTTTCCTGGAAAGTGAATCCTGCAGATGTGCAATTCTATTCCAAAGTGAATTCCTTGTGTCTCTCAGACACTGCTTTTGCCTTGGGTAGTCCTCAGATGATCAAATTGTCCAGTTAAATTCCCCATGGTTGTTGGGTTTGCCCTTCATCTAGAAATGAGAGGAGATTATAGGCTCAGCCTTTCCTGGATGCTGAGGCTCATTTGCAGAGTTCTGAAGGAGCAGCAGCTTCCCTTAGCAGCCACACTCTTGTGCTAGCCTCAAGCATCCTGGAATGACATATTTTTCATTTCCCAGTGCATGGCCACCTCTCCTGTGCTGGTGCCTCAGCAGAGCAGTAATATCTCCAACCCTAACAGAGGGTGGTTTGGAAGTTTGCAGTTCCAGGACAGGGAGTATCAATGCCAGGGTTGTTTCCCTAACAGTCTGTACGTGCTGTAGGCAAGAATTGTGCTGGTGGAGATAAACACAGCCCAAACAAATCTGCCCACTTGAAAGTCCTCAGCATACCTGTGTGGAAGCCACGCTAATGGCTCTGCTTCAGGCATGGAACAGAGCAGTAGGAAAATGGTCATCATGGGACAGTGCAGGGTAACTCTCCCTTCCCTGCCAAGGCCTTTGAAAGGTGTCACTCAGCAGAACCAGAAAGGCTTGTTCTCCACCACCTTTTACTGTGTCTCCTTCACAGACTCCTGTGCTGGTTTTCCTCATGCCTGCAATTATTCCCTTCAGCCCTGTTTTTATGGTATGACTCCACTTGCAATGCATCTGCTCTTATTTATTCTCCACCCTCTCACCTCTAAACATTGTATTCCCACAGAAATCACCTTTCTGTTTTGAAGCTCCTCTCTGCCCTGTGTGATCTCTCAAGGCCTTGAAGTTCTCTGCATTTTTGGTACCTTTTCTGTGGAACATCTTCCTCCTCTCTGTATATCTTAACCCCAGTTTCTCCAGTGGTTTCCTTCATCTCCCTGCTGTGGTTTTCCTACACCTTGTCCCCAATGTGTTGTCCTTTTGAGTCCCAGCTGGAGGACTGAGCTGCAGAACTGCAGGAACCCTGGGCTCATACACAGCAGTGATGCAGCCAAATATAGTTGTCCAATCCCAGAGCAGGTTGGCAACCTTCTGATGTTATTTATGGGGTTTGGAGAAGGATTATTTCCCACAGGCCCTTCCCTGGAGGTTGGCTCGAGTTTTAGTTGGCTAAGAACAGTTTTGCATTGCTTTCTGCCCCTCTTACAGCCTTGGTGACAGGTAAAGTCTTGCCCAAAGGGCAGCATGGCTTGAGCTGAGTTGTGGCAGTTAATTCTGTATCTTTTGTGCAAGTTGTGCACTATAGTTTTTCTAGAAGCAACTTCTTACGTTGCTGCATTGTGTTTAGCAGTGATAATAGTGGAGGATTGTTATAGTACTCCAATAATAAGGAGTTCTCATTCAATCCCATCACATTTTGAAGTTGTTTTGTCACTTCAGGTTGCATTCTACTTCCTAATACTCAGACTGACTCAACTCTACCTCTGTAACCTCTACCTTGCACGTACCTGTCTCGGAGCTAGTACTTACATCTTCAGTCAAGTGGTTTAATTAAAATTGCTGCATAACATTACAACTCACTGCCCACATCGATTTTATGCTTCTTTTGGTGCAGTTTAAGAGAATGGTGAGAACATTTGAAGTCTTTCTCACTTCTCTGGACTCATTCTCCAGGTACTGGGCAGGATCTCAATGCATCAGTTAGCTGAAGTTGCTGCTCCCAGAGAGTTTAATGGTACCACATTCATTCCTCGAGGACTTCTGTTTGCTTCTTTTATCTGGAGTTTAACATTGCCCTGTCAGGGCACATTTTTGCAGCCATAAATATGCTCTGTCTGTTTACACAGTCATGGTCTTGCAAGTGATAATGGGCAGAGGTGTTCACTTGCAACATTTCTTGCAGAATCAACAACAGCAGCAGCCAGAGGTGAGGAGCAGATTCTTTGTGCTTCCTAAGGACTGATGTCCTGGGAAAAGGGCACTCAGCCCTGGGACCAAGCCTGGAAAATGGGAAGTAAACGTAAGCTGTCACCTACCTAAGAGGGTTAACAGCAGGAAAGGTGTTCTAGGGAGCTCCACAGCCTTGGAACATTGGTTCGAGCTGGTACTGTTGTCACAGGCCACAGATAACTCCCAATGCTCACCTGGAATAGATCTTCACGCTGAATTACCCACGACCATTGTGAGTGTCAACATACCTGCAGCAACCTGCTGCTGCTGGGCTGAGAGCAGTCATCTGGAATCTGTCAGCTCTGAAGCCTTTCCCTGCTGGAAGCACTTATTGTTGTTTTTTTCCAGCTGCTGGAATCCCATTTGCATCCTGCTAGAGATTCTTATCTCCCCCTCCCTCCCTGCCACCCTGCAGTCCCAGTTTAGTTGCACATAGAGCTGATCATCACCAAGGAGCAACCAAGCTGTGGTGGCTTAGAACTCTCTTTCTGGGGATGTTTTGCCCTGGGAGGGCTGATCTCTGCATCAAGGAGAAGCTGTTGTTCTTCAAAGTTTGATTTCTTGCTTGTTTTTCAGGTACTGCCCTGAGCACTGGTGGCTTTGCTCTGAAGTGGGATGTGTTGGCTGCAGCCTCACTGCAGGACTCCAGCTCTTACACCCTGGTGTATCTGCAGTGTAGGACTAGGAGCAGGTGAGAACACAGCTGAGGTTGTACCTTGTGCTTCCCTGTGAGACTTCCCCATAAGTCACCAGACTGGAATTGCTCTTCAGAAGAACAAGGATAACAGTGTTGGAATCAGAGCTGTGAACATGAATTCAGGCTCACCAAGCACTATGTAAATATTAAAAGTAGATTAATTTATATAGCACTTTAAATACTATATAAGCTCAACCTCTAATGAAAACTCCTATCCAAATATTTCCAAAGAGCCTGTACATTTTGGCCTGGGGAGAAGGAAATTTTTCCTTTTTTAAACCAAGGGGAAAAGCCAACTCAGAATATCCTGTTATTTACTCTTGTATTCACATTGCACAATAAAATACATTAAAATGGATCAGTATTCAGAAAGAACTTGTTACCTCATTTTCCAACTGAATTTGGCCAAGCTGAGAGGAAAATTGCATATGCCAGAGGAGTGCAGTAAAGGAGATTTAAGGGTTTTCAAGTGCTGTAGAAAGAAGACTAATAAGTGACCAGTGGACTGGTCAGCTGTTTAATTAACACTGCGCTGCTTATTGATCTGTCAGACAGATTTACCCATCTGCAACTCTTCAGCAGTATCTCTATGAAACAGCACTTGGGAGAGACACTAAAGAATATGGAAGTTGAGAATGGAAATGGTTTATAACTATGTGATGTTTTGTACTAAGATCTTTTTCCTTCCCATGGAAGCACCTCATGTATCTTCACACAAAAATGAAAGCAAATAGATAGATTCCATTGGAGAGTCTATCCTGGGCTAGGGGAAGCCCATGTCCCTACCCATGGCAGGGAGTGGAATGAGATGAGCTTTAAGGTCCTTCCAATCCAATTCAGCCTGGGATTCCATGGTACTGCTTTTCTGGCATAATTCTAATGAGTTCAGTTTGTTAGTGCTTTAAAAAGCCCCTAAAATACATTGGATTACATCAGATTTTTAAAGGTGTTGTGTTCCTGAACTCAGAGGAATCTTCAGGGTGAGTATTGGTCATCCCTGAACTGACTGATGTACATTTCCATTGGGAAAACCAAAGCAACTACTAAAAAGGGAGCAGGAAATGTTCCATACAGGTGTGGAAGGACTGTGCTTGGTAGTTCTGCTTTGTTCCTGAAGGGTTTGATTAGCTTAAACTTCTGTTTATCAGTAACGTGGGGAAATTACAATAGCCTCAATGCAAATTTGGCTCAAAAAAACCTGGTTTTAAAGCCAGAAATGTGTCCTTAAACTGTGGCCCCACCTGTGGCAGAACAGCTGCACTGGGAGAAACCAGCACTGACCCAGGCAGAGGTGGTGATGGTGATGTGCCTGTTGCTTAATTAAATATGTGCCCACTGTTAATTAAAGTTTACAGAGAGCTCTGCTGCGTTCACAGAGGTTGTGTGACGCCTTCTCTTGCAGGTGAGCACCCAGGGCTGGCAGCAGAGTGAGACAACTGGTGATTGCTGTTTAATAGCAGCATTTTAAGAAAATAAAGAAGGATATTAAAAAGCACAACTGGGTGAGTTTTCCTGCAAGGGAAGGGCTGGGAGCTCACAGCTTGCACCACTGGGCGAGGGGTGCAAGGAATCAGGACAGATGTGGAGATGTTTAGTGAGGCATCAGGGACAGATGTGGAGATGTTTTGTGTGTGGAAAACCTCATTGGGTTTGGCTTTTTTCTCATCAAGGAAAACGCCTCATTTGGCCATACCAATCCCATGCAGAG
>NW_008693645.1:0-259 GCF_000695815.1 Acanthisitta chloris | reverse complement strand
TGCCCCTCCTGGGGAAGCTGCAGAGCGCTGTGGTCTGTCCTCAGTCTCCTCCTCTGAGCTCATTGCTCTGAGACTCCCCTGGCCTGGACTTGCTCTGACTTCTGTGCCCCTTTCTCCCCCAGCTGGACTGGGCAGCGTTTGGGGTGATGACTCTGCCCTCCATCGGGATCCCCCTGCTGCTCTGGTACTCAAGCATGAGGAAGTATGACAGCCCAAAGCCCAAGAAGAACTGAGCAGAGCCAAAGGCCAAAGCACCCAG
>NW_008693644.1:0-209 GCF_000695815.1 Acanthisitta chloris | reverse complement strand
CAGCAGGCAGGGTCCCACGGGGCCAGGACTGGGGTGGGTATCCTGGGGACCCTCTGTCCTGGGTTGCCCCCAGACGGCTGGGGGATATATCCTGTCCGGGACTGTGGGTGCTCGGGAGCCGGGACACGGCCAGTGCTGCCAGGGCCATGCTGGGTCTGTGAGACCCTAGTGAGGGTCCAGGGCTCTGCATCCCACCCCCATGGAGCTGC
>NW_008693643.1:0-1556 GCF_000695815.1 Acanthisitta chloris | reverse complement strand
CCCCCGGGGGGAACAATCGCCCTGTTCACCGGCGCCGAGGTGGGGGGTGTCACCAGCAGGGACAGAGCCACCACGGTCCCCAGGGTGCCAAATCTGGGGTGCAGCATAGCAGTTAGACTGCACATCCAGCAAAGAGCAACCCCCGCTCACGGCCAGAGCACAGCACTGTCAGCTCGTGCCAAGAATCCTGTTTGCTCTCCCCAGCCCTGGCACTGGATCCCTCAGGCAAGCTGCCTCCTGCCCTGCTGCCTCAGTTTCCCCAGCTGGCAGGGATGGTGAGGCACAGGCAGGGGGTGGGAAGCCATGGGGAGACCCCAGCCTTGTATTTTGGCTCCTTCTTGCACCCTCCACGGCATGGAGCCACAGCTTGGCAAGGGGCCCTGCAGTGTGGGGCCAGGAGGGAGGGAGCAATGGGGCTTTGTATGGGGACAGGCACAGCAAGGTGGCAGCAACAGCCACCTGCCATGAGCCACTGCGGTGGCACAACCCCTCCGCTGTTCCCCACACCTGGCAGATGCAAAACAACCACATAAAGGGATCAACCAGTCACCCCAGAGGCACAGGGAGCAGCATGGGGACAGCCAGCCCCACATGCAAGGACACAGGCTGTTTGTAGAATAGTGTTCATTCTGTCTCCCCTTCCATCACAAGGATGTCACCTCACTGCCAGGATATGCGCATGGGTCAGCCAGTGCCACCTCCATGCTATCATTCACACTAGCAGCTGGCACTACCCCCTGCTGCCCCATTCCACCTTAGGACATGGGCTCCCCCAGCTGTTGCATCCCCTTGGGGACAAGGAGTTCCTCGTACAGCCCCAGAGACCCCTGAATGCCTGGGGGCAGGATGCATGTGGAACCAGCTGCTTCTGGCAACCACAAAAGGTCCGTTCACCTGGCAAGTGGCTCAGTGGCCGCAGGGCCACCTCCTGCCACCACCTCATGGCTCTCAACACGCACGAGCCAGCACACCCTGGCAGGGCTACCTCGCTGGCGGTCACGGTGACCTTACGTGTCACTGCTGGGGCTCTCCAAGCCCAGCACTTGGCCCAGCATATGGATCCTGTGGCCAAGGCAGGCTGGAGGCTTGGCACCCACCCTGCCCGCTGCTCCCACAGCGGGGGCAGCCACCCTCCTCGCCCCAGGCTGGCAGGGACTGGGCAGCAGCTGCAGGAGGCGCAGACAGATGGACAGACAGCACAAGCACAGAACCCTGTGTGCTGTCCTGAGCCCTGGGGTGGAGGTTTGGGCATCCCCTGCCCATGCGAAGACTGGCAAAGCCCAGGTGGGCAACCCCATGGGGACTCCAAGGGTCACCCAGCCACCGGCATCCCTTGGGAGGGGGATGAATCCCACCTCAGCACTCCCAGCTGAGCACTCAGGGGTGCCCCCCCTCACCCTCAAAAGGAGCATCACACTGCCAGGAGCCACATACCCCAAAACCTTCACCCCCTCCCAAGCACCACTGCCCCCCCAGGAGTCAGGTCTGAACTCCTCAAAGGTGGGTGCATGTGCTGCAGCCCTCAGGTTGGGGTGCCCACCCTCTGCACCCCAGAA
>NW_008693642.1:1272-10851 GCF_000695815.1 Acanthisitta chloris | reverse complement strand
TTCTCCCAGGCAACTAGCAGTACGACAGGAGCTCATAGACTCAAGCTCTGCCAGGGAAGATTTAGGTTGGATATTAGGAAGAGATTTTTTATGGAGAGAGTAATCAGACATTGGAATGGGCTGCTCGGGGAGGTGGTGGATTCACCGTCTCTGGTGGTTTTCAAGATGAGACTGGATGTGGCACTTAGTGCCATGGTCCAGTAATGACGGTAGGTTTGGACTCAATGATCTCTGAGGTCTCTTCCAACCTGGTTGTGAGTCTATGATTCTATGACACATGGCACAGTGCAGCACATTCTGGTTGCCCAGCATGATGCAGTTGGCCTCAGCCCAGGCCGCAGGAAGTGCTGGGTAGGATGTTTCACAGAGGGTGAGTGAATGCCTGGCTTAGTGGCTGTGAGAGATGTGCCTCCCCTGGTGGCAGCAGCAGGGGCATCACCCCTTTTGTCCTCCCGTGACAAGGAAGGGCAGGGCTCAGGTGGAGGTGTGTCAGCTGGCAGGCAGCTGACAGCTGGCCCTCCTCCCATCGGGATTGACCATCCCTACCATCTCTCCTCCAGGGCTCTTATAGGAATGGATCACTACCGAGTAGATGCATTTATTGTGAAGGAGGCTGCTAAGAAGGCAACTTGTTCTAATCGGATCCAGGAACTAGCTCATCCAGTTCAGCGCTGAGCTGCCACAGAAACACAGCATGCTGCTCTTGCCAGCAACCCCCATCACCCCTTGGAACATCAGTGTCTTTGAGCTGTGCTGTGGCTGGAAAATCTACTTGAACACAGTGCAGGAACACCTTCTGGGAACTTAAATAAAATGGTCATTCCTTAAGAATAGTCAGCAGAGGGAATAAGCAGAATTTGACCTAATGTGAGAAGCCTCTCTCCCTAGGATGGGTTATGTCTGGAGTTTCACTCTTTATTTTTTTGCTGCTGTTTCACACAGGGGAGTGCAACAAACCAATGGCATGCAGTAAGCTGATACAACATAAATCCTGAATTTGGGTTTAAAAATTTTTGCTAAAGTTTAAAGGTTTTCTTACTGACACTTGAAGTTTTGTGCTTGTGACAGAAGTAGAAACACAAAAGGCTTCAAAAATGTGAGACACAGAGCTGGATTTGATAAGGTACAAAGCTTTAGTACAGACTTTGGCAATGCTAAGGTGGCATGTGTGTTGAGTTGGCTTGGATTTGGGGCCTGTTTTCTCAAATGCCTGGATAACAGGCAGATCCAGCCTTTTGTTTTGCATGCATCTTTGATACAGCTTACACAGGTGGGTTAAATCCATGCCATTCAGGTACTCAGTTATGTGATCCTGGGAAAAATAAGGGAGCTCTGCATTGGGATTTTTGGAACCTAACTCAAAAAAGGAAAGCTCCCCTCAGTGGAAAATAGATGACACATTGTAAAGACTAAGAAGAAAACAGACGTTGATGGCAGGCTCTGCAGAACAATAAGCTCCAGTCCGGTCTGAGGGTGAGTCAGTTTGGCAGTCGGATTGCAGGGGAACAACACAGCCTGTGTGGGACATGGCATAGGAGTAATGCTTTTATCTGTTTCCTACAAGTTTGGTGTACTTTGCACTGGCCGCCCAACCACTGGCGATGGGCTGGAGATACTGAGGCAAGAGAGATGCTCGCCAGCAGGGGGCAAAAGCCACAAGTGAAAGCATGTGGCAGGTTCAGTGCCAATGTATTTTAATCTTCCCTGTGTTATGCTGATTCTCCTTCCAAAGGAGTAGATGCAGGTGACCACAAACCAGAAGGGGATTAATCGGAGGATCCATTAATTGATTTAATAATCCACTAAGCAGAGGACCTTTGAACCCTTTTGAACAAGTTAAGGTTACTGAGCAATGGTGCTGGTTATTTTTAGACCATGCATTGTCCTATACAGGAGGGATGGGAGTTTGGGCTTTGCGCACGAGCCGCAGTACAGCTGCATTCCTTGGGCTTGAGAATGGCCAGGAGGAGTATGGGGTTTGTTCCCCCACCCTCCACCCTGCAGGTGAACCCCAGCACCACCAGCCCCTGCCACCTCGGGGCCTGTGGGCTGCCATGCATGGACCCATGGGTACCCTCGAAGATGAGGTTGCCTATGTCTACAGGCTGTTCCTGTGGCAAGTGGGGGAAAATCCACAGTGCCCACTGAGGCTGCCTTGGAGAAACGTTGCCCTCCCAGAGGAAGGAGTCTGCCTCCTGCCACTGGGGCAGGGAGCACAAGCAGGGACATAACACAGCTCCTCTCATCAAAAAGCATTGATTTTTTTATTATTGCATTGGGAAAAATCTTTGGTTTGGTGACCTTTAACAGAAATGTGAAAAATGCATTCAAAGGGGGCTTGGCTTGGTCTGATTATGGTGTAGGCACTTGGTTTGCCAATATCCAGTGCTGACTCAGGCATCTTGAGCTAATCAAGGTAACCTGTACAATGCATCTGTTTTTCCAGGTGCCCTACTCTCTGGGTGATCTGTGCAGTAAAGCTAGCACACATATTTGGTGACCTTTAACAGAAATGTGAAAAATGCATTCAAAGGGGGCTTGGCTTGGTCTGATTATGGTGTAGGCACTTGGTTTGCCAATATCCAGTGCTGACTCAGGCATCTTGAGCTAATCAAGGTAACCTGTACAATGCATCTGTTTTTCCAGGTGCCCTACTCTCTGGGTGATCTGTGCAGTAAAGCTAGCACACATACTTCGCCTCTGGGGATTGTATTTGAACATTTCATGGCAGCTTGTCTGAAAGCCTGGGACAAGGGCATGAAATCACCTTGTCCTGTGCAGCTGCTGTTAATGGACTGGAATCACTAGACAGGTTATTGGCCATCAAAAGCTGTATACACACAATATATATAATTTTTTTTCTGGTTATGTACATGTTAAATAAAACATCTTAAATAGCAGAGTATTAAATTGTATTGCAAAGCCTATTGCAACAGAAGAACCCCAAGGAAACCCACTCTGAAGAGCTTCACCATCATTTATAGTAGGCATGGGGATAGGAGCAGCATCTTCTAGTCCCTGACAGACCCACTTTCTGAGGGCAGCCCTTCAGACTTCCTCCACTCTGCCAGGCGCTGCTTGAACCACTTCTGGAGAGAAAGAACAAAACAGACACTGAGTGCACTAGTCTGAGCGAACCCTCTGAATAACTTTGCTAAAGGTACAGATGTGGTCAGCATGAGAGACCAGGCGAGGGAAACTCAAGGTGCTGCTCTCTTGTAGCAAGGTACTGCACTGTTCCTAGGCATTAGGGGCATCTAGCAGCTGCTCCTGACTGAATGCCCTTGTTACCTACACGTGTACCTCTTTTAAACTCATTTCTCTTGCTCACTTCAGATCTTGGCAGAATGGGTGAGTCCTTATTTTATTGCTGTGAGTCCAGGTTTTTCTTGCAAAACGAGTAAGAGGTAGGCTAAGGAGCTAGTGGACTGTGTCTGTTTAAATGACTGGAGCAGTGAAACAATCACCGCAGATCCAAAACTGACAGGAATCAAAAGCTGACCTGATCAGAAAGAATGAGAGGGACAGCACAGTGGCTCTCAACAAATTTAAGAATGAATAATTTTTTTAAATTGTTTAAAAATTATCTTAGTCTTTGAGCAATGTGCATGTCTATGTTATTCTGTAGTAATTTTGCATCTATAAACAAACTTCCAGAGCTGCTGATGACACCACTTCAACACAGCCACAATTTAAAATATTAGTTAAAATGCATCTGTATAAAGCCACACTACCTCTGTAAAAAGAGAGATATAACTAATGTGCCGGAAGCACAGCTCAGCCTTTTGTTTGGCAATGTGTCTATGATTCCTTTTGTTGCAGCTCATTTTGTTGCTATATTTGTTCAAGGCTATTTTTGAAGCTATTATGGTCCATAATGATACAACCACAGTGCTCTCTACAAGTGTCTCTTGCATTTTCACTGCCTTGGACCACATCCAGTCAGATGACGGACAGCCTAGCCTCCTCCCAAAAATTTCACTTTCTGTCCTAAACTGTCATCTCCTGTTGACTCAGTACCTCTTTGCATCTCATTTGTACTGAATTTTTTATTAAAATAGCTGCTATTTCTAGCTGATAAAGCACTTCAGATGTCAGAAGCAATGATTCTCTGCATTATACGCAATGCAAGCACTTTGCAGCTCACCATCCAATTCTTGATCCTGTCCCTAAAGTGACCTTCGCTCCAGATCTCTAGGAGCACCCTGGATTTGTGAAAAAAGATAGCTATCAAGGAAGGTTTCAAGACATTTCCAGAAATGTCCTGGGCATATGTGGCCTGTGTTTACAACTTGCTTTAGGATAAAAAATGGAACAGCATCATTTCTAAGGAGAAAAAATTATTTTAGGGGTACTGGCGCCTTGCTGCCTCAAACAAGCAGTGATACCTGCCTGTCACCAAAGCACAGTAGAGAGAGAGTCTCCTTTTCCACTCCAGACAAGGACTATCAGTGCAATGGATGCTGTACCAGCATCCTTTCCTGGGACATGCTAGATGCTGACATGCTGAGGGAGAGCCAGGCTTGGCAGGTCTCTGCACAATGCTGCTAACTTTTCAGTGGGTTGGATTTCTTTTCTGTATCCATCAATGTTGCTATCAGACTAGTAGGTTATAAAACACCTGCATCAAAAACAGCTGCACTGCAACCTGAAAGAATTGGGAAGGAGCCATTTGCTTCTGAAGCCCATGGTAGCCTGCAGATAGCCAGATGGGGCACAGGAATTCCCAGACAGTGGCAGCCTGTCCCTGTGGAGGGCAATTTGGAGGTCTCTGTGTCTCCTGGAGAGGCTGACTGACTTGCCTGACATCTGGGCTTGGGGACGCTGGGGTATCTAATTGCAGTGAGGGGCAGTGTGCACAGTCTGAGCATGTCCCATAGGGCATCCTGCAGGAATTGCATCTATCCTGTATCTATTTAAAAATTACTGTAGTTTCTTCAGGCCATAAAGCCAGCAGTGGTTTGGGCACCCAAGACAATCAGAAATGGGTTGGAAGAACAGCATGCATGGGTTGTGTAGTCAGGGGCAGGAACATACAGGATGCAGGGCGGATGTGGGGTACAGGGAGGTGCTGTATTGCAGTAGAGCTTTGTGGGTGCAGTCTGGGCTTAGGGGTGTTCTGGGGGTTGCAGAGATGCAAAGGAGACTTGTGGGTGCAGTGTGGGGTGCAGTGAGGAGTATACAGGGTGCACAGTGCTGCAGGGAGTGCCAGCAAGGAGCACATAGGGCACAGAGGAGTGCAGGAGGGAGCATGAGAGGTGTGGGGGGTGCTGTAGGAAGCATGTCAGGAGACAGACCGGTGCAGGTATATAGAGAGGCCAGGACAAGACAGGCAGATGAGAGGCAGTGTGTGGGACACAGAGGCATGTAGTGGGAGCAGGGCTGGTGCCAAAAGAGGAGTGAGGGGCATACACTCACCAGGGTCTGCTCCTCGGAGAGCCCGGTCTCAGCTGCAATGAGGCACAGCGTGGTGGGGTCAGGATGCTTGTTCACCTTGCAGAAGTTGTACTCCAGGATCTCCAGCTGCTCCTCAGTGGGAGTCACTGGCTTTTCTGAGGCCATCTCCTCCTGGGGCAGGATTATGGAGCCAGGCACTGTGGAGAGGAGCCGATGTCATTGCTCAAGCTGGAAGTGGCCAGTGGGACCACAGTTGCTGAGCCCTAGATTTGCCATCTCTGTCCTCAGCAGCACTCCCCTCCCCTCTGGCTACAGCAGGGCACAACTCCCTTCCCAAAGGCATGCCAGGGAGCTCAGCTGGGAGCTCCAGCTCCCCAGCCCCCCCGGCAACCCCTGCCACAGTTTCTTCACTGTGGCAACTGCACGCCAACAGTGCCCAGCTGAGCTGTCTCACCATCCTTAGCTGGCAGGAAACTGCAGACTGCTCAGCACTCCCGTGCTGCTGTATTTATAGCCAGTGTGACTCCCATGGGGACGATTCCTGTTTACAGCCGTATTTAGGCCTGGGCGTCACTTAGGAACGATGTCACAGCGATGGGCATGATCAGGGGGTTAATTTAAAGATATTAGTTAAAAAAAACATTACCCTCTGGGTGAAGGGACAGTACCTGGTGTCCAGCATAGTGGGTTGTTTTTTGGGTTTGTTTCTCTTTTTCCCTACTTCCCAGTGATCATGCAAGTTTGTGCAAGGGAATCACAAACCAGAGGATGCAGGATCTTTTGGTTGCATGGTCTTCGACCTAGTGATCACCCCATTTCCCTTCTGATCAGTGTCCTGGCAACATGGCCAGACATCACACAAAGCTGGTGATGAGTGGGTGAGCTGCTTTGTTTTTACTAATATTTAATATTATCATGTATGGGCATAAACCGTCAATTCTATTGTTCCGGAGCATCACCAAACTGTTTGTTTGTTTGTGTTTTGGTGGGTAAGTAAGTGAAGGGTCAGTCCTCAGAGGTCTGTACCCCATGTATGTCTGTTGCCCAAGCACTGACTGCCTTTGGCTGTGGTTAGTGCTAGGTGCTCCCAGCATTGGCAGAAGCAAGAAGCCCATGTTCTCCTCCCTAGTAACATTTGTCCCACTTGTGTTTGCATAAATCTCTGGAAGACTTAGCTCAAAAGCACAAGCAAAACAAGTAAGTGCACCTTGGGTGCACCATGTCTCTCTTCTGAGGGCTCCAGGTTTGCTCCTGTGTGGCAGAGGGTCAAGTTTGCCAATTCAGTCAACTAAAACACGAAGTGGTGCCCCCACAAAGCATGCAGAAGTCCCTTAGTGCTGAATCATTTCGGTGTTTCCGAAACCAGGCTGTGGGGTGTTGGCGGGGGAGGAGCTGGATGCAAAAATGTGGCCTTTCTTGATCTGCTCTTCTGCTGTCCAAGTTGCCTGGCCAGACTCTGTCAGGAGGGCCACTTGGCGTTGCTGGCTCTCTAATGCTGCCAGGAGGCCTTGGCCCACCTTGGGACTTATCTGGGCTGTCTGCTGGAGACCTGCTCTGCTTCCACATTGCAGTGCAGCTTCTCCTTTCCTTTGGCTCTGGGATGTAACTCTCAAGCACCTTCATCATGCTGCACTCCTACTGCATAGCTTTAAACCCAATTGCTTTAGCTTGCTTGACTGATAACTCATCTTAAGGTACCCTGGGGTATTGAATGCCCCAGGACTTTCACTTGCTGACAGAACTGCTAGGATGGAGCTCAGTTTCAAAACCCTTGCAGCTTGCTTGCAAAGACCCAGCTCTGCTGTTCATGAGAGGCTAAAGAGATTCTCTTCTTTGAGCTCTGTCTCATAAAGCAAAGGCCCCCCAGAGCTTCATCTGCAGAAGATGCTTTGACTTATAAAAGAATCCTTTGGCATTTGAGTAGGGGCTTATAAATAGACCAGGGCTGGTTGTGAAACAGCCCACTCTGCTTGAGTCACTTGGTAAATACTGATTGTAACACAGTAGTTGCGTAAGGTTGGAGCACCTCTGAGCATGATGGAGTGCTGGTAGAAAGTATCACTCAGCAGCCCTGGATGGACTGGCAAAAGACCCCAGGTACTGCAAGCTGAGCTGGCCTTTACAGAGTGTTGCAGCTGCCTGGGCTTTCCTGGGGTCAGCTCGGTTCAGAGGTGCCTATATAGGAAGGGGGAAGACAAAACGCAGTCTCTCATGCATCTGAGGTAGTGGGGTCCACTGCATGCTGCTGTCATGGTTTAATCCCAGGCAGCAGCCAAGCCCCACACAGCTGCTCTCTCACTCCCCCACTAGCAGGATGGGGAACAGAATCAGAAGGGTAAAAGCTACAAAACCCATGGGTTGTGATAAAGTCAGTTTAATAGGGAAAGCAAAAGCTACACACAAGCAAAGCAAAACAAGGAATTAATTCCCATGGGCAGGTGTTCAGCCATCTCCAGGAGAGCAGGTCCCCATCATGAGTAAACGTTATTTGGGAAGACAAACGCCATCATTCCAAACGTCCCTCCTTCCTCCTTCTTCCTCCCACTTGATAAACCTAGCCTGATGTCATATGGTATGGAATATCCCTTTGGTCAGTTTGGGTCACCTGTCCCCACTGTGTCTCTTCCCAGTCTCCCATGCACCCCCAACCTCCTTGCCCACATGGCAGTGTGGGAAGCAGAAAAGGCCTTGGCTCTGTGTAAGCTCTGCTTAGCAATAACAAAAACATCTCTGTATTATCAACCCTGTGTTCTGCACAAATCCAAAACACAGCCCCATACTAGCCACTGTGAAGAAAGTAAAGTCTACCCCAGCCCAAACCAGCACAGCTGCTCACCTAACTTGGGCCTTTGGAGACCTCTGGAAAAGATGCAGGAGGAGAAGGAGGTCCCCTGGACTTGAGGTGCTGCTCTCTAGCACTGCAGCTGCCAGGCTCTCCATGAGGTCAAAGTGCAGATGAGGCCGAGCTCAGGCCACAAGTCCTGCCTCTCCTCCTTGATCAGCACCCCACTGAGCCACCTGCCCTTCTCCCTGAAAGCTCATCCACCACAGGGCTCCTCATCACCTCCAGATCATGCATCTAGCCTGGGCCACCAGCAGCAACATGTCTTGGCAGTTCATAAATCATTGTTTGCAGCCTGCCGCAGTAATATACATTAATGCGTGTGCACTGATTTGCATAGGGAACACGTGCGTCAACTTTCATGTTTCACCTGCACAGCTGTTTCTGTTTCTGATTATCTCCAGGTTCCTGAGGCATTTCCCTGTAGGATACAGTATCTTCTACCTGATGGCAGCTCAGGGTGCCCCAGTATGCAGGATGTGATGCCCGATGGCTTTTCCTTTTCCTCCCCTCTACCCCTGCTCTGGAAGGAGAACAGTTCCTACCTCTCAAGGCTGTGAGATGGCTTTCAGGAAAAGGCCAAAATTCTGTGACTCCTAGAGGGCTCTGCAGGTCTCCCCCACGTTGCTCCACTAGGTCCTGGAGGCTTTCAGAAGCCATATGGCCCCTGTGCATCATGCAGACAGCATTTGGCACCTCTTAGGTGCTAAAAATTTGGGGTATATGACAGGTCTTGAGGGCACCAGGAGTGCCTAAAATGCCCTGACTTGTCCTCTCTGGACCACTACTGACCTGCCCACTACTTAATGGAGCCTCCTTTAAACCCAGGCCTGCAGACTGGCCTTCAGGTTGCTGAGGACCTCTTCCCTGTACAGGAGAGGTGATTGTCTTGCTTACATTTCTTTAAGTCTGGTGGAAATATGCAGACTCACAGCTGTTTGGCTCCATTGTCTTGCTTACATTTCTTTAAGTCTAGTGGAAATATGCAGACTCACGGCTGTTTGGCTCAAGTGCTGAAAAGCACCACTAGGCACAGCTTTTGCTTTTTTTTTTTTCTTTTGAAGGCATTGGGGGAAAAAAAGGGCTTTTTCAGTGCAAAGGATGTTAACCATCTATTTGGCTTTCATAAAGGCTTTGAGGCTGCAATTGCCATTCACTTCTGTGAACAGTCCCCTGATAGCTCCATGTCAGGGGTTTAGTCACCCAGGCAGAAATTACAATGCCAGATGCACTGTCACAATGAAACCACAGCTTTGATGACATCTGCTCTGTCCTAAGTGTCAAGATAAAGAACCCTGGGGAATTCACACTTGGCTCTGACTCTTGGTTTTATGTAAAGC
>NW_008693642.1:0-1249 GCF_000695815.1 Acanthisitta chloris | reverse complement strand
AGCAGTTGCCTGGGCTGTGAGCAGTTCCAGTCAGCACTGCTGGTGCACCAGGCAGCACCTGGTGCTCTTAGAGTGGCTGACAGGGCATTGAAATGCACCTCCAGGGCCATTTTGGAGGGAGCAGACAAAAGTCAACGACTGATGGACCAAAGTCAATGGCTGATGGACACAAGTTGCAGCAAGAGAAAATCTTATTAGATACTGCCTGTGTCCTGTGGTTGCACACAGCTCCACAGAGACACCCTGGTGCTACCAGCACAACTCCTAGCTCTGGCCTGAAATGGGAGAGGACATCTCTCTGTCTCCCAGCATGCTTGCCCAGCACTGCTAGTGCAGTCAGCATTTACCATCCTGGCAGAAATCAGCCACTTTTCCAGAAGAGACATGATCTCTGTTTGCTCAGCTTCGCTTTTTTGAACAGTAGTCACAATAGCTGGCTGGCTATGCAGATTTCTAATGATTTACTGCACTCAAAGCCCCTGGAAATCTCTCTGAGCAGTAGCTCCTGCCAAGCTGATGGGGCCCCATAGCCCCCACTGGGCTTCTTGACCCCTTCCCCAGTGCTACTACTGTCAGAGCTGGGATGCAGCTAGAGGCATCTGCATCTGTTTTAAGCTTGCAGCTATTTTCTGCCACTTTAGGGATCAAAGTAGCAGTTCTCAATGCAAACGAGCCCTCTTATCCTCCCCTTGCTCTGCTTCAGAGCCATGTCCTGTCCTGAGCTTTGCTCAGCCTCCTGTTGTGGGGTGGGTATGGATAACATCAGCCTGCATGGCGCACAGGATAAGGTGGGACTCGGGCTTTAAAAATAAACCGGATCCTGTCATAAATAAGGAAAAACCACCTGTCACGCATCCTGTAAACTACCCATTCGGCCTTTTATAAGATAATATCAGACGGGAACAAAGCAAACAAGAGCACAGCAGCTGCTGCAGCAGAGGCAGGTCCCTGTGGCAGCCCTCGCCTGGGGTCTCTGCCTGCCTGTGTCCCCCTCTCCTTGCCTCGGGCACGAAGCTCACCCAGCCCTGCTGCGTACAGCTCCAACCTTCCCAGCATCAGTACCCGCAGGTCAGCTCCTCCCTCCATCTCCCCCCTCCCCATCCCCAACTGCAAATCCACCCCGGCACTTCCCGCTCGAAGCCTGTGCTTACCTGGAGCTGGCAGGGACCAGAGGTGTGTAAAACAAGAACCCCCGCAGGTCCTCGGGTGACTGCTTAAGTATCTGCGTGTGTGTGTGTGTGACAGGCGG
>NW_008693641.1:38666-44088 GCF_000695815.1 Acanthisitta chloris | reverse complement strand
GCGGCTCGCGGTGTGTCCCTGCGGCTCTTGGGTTATGGTTTTCATCCTGCTTCGTGGTGTTTCGCTCCGTCCTTCCCTTTGTTGGCCCCTTCCCGAGGGCTGAGCTCCAGCCTATGGAAAAAGCAGGACTGAACGCTTTGTTTTTCCTTCGCTGGGCTTTGTATCAACAGTTAGAGCGTTTCTTCGGGTCTAAATGCACTTCTGAATTAAATGTTAAAGGAACGTGTACTTCTTTTTAAAGGGAACTTGCAGAGTTCTAATTTAGAAAGCTCAGGTGACCTGTTTCAGAACGCGTGTTGTCCTCTGCTGAGGAAAGGCAAAATGGACTTGAATCCTTTCGGCTAGGTGTGGGTTTCCGAGGAAAGGGTACTGAGCATCATGAATGGAAATGTGTTTGGAGCACCAAGTGCTTTGTTTGTTTTTATTTTTAGGAAAAACAGTGTTTAGAAAACGTTGTCATTCTTTAGGGCCTCAATGTGAATGTCTTCCCTTGAATGCTTATCTCTGTATGCATCAGATACAGGCATTGCTTTAGAAGATGTCTTGTCCTTGGCCGCAAGAAGTTGCAGTAATGGCTCAGCTTAAAAACAAAAAAAAAGGCATATTGTGGTTGTAATTAGTTTTGTTATCGTGGGTGGATGACTGTCATCCTATTAAGGGTTGTTTCCTACGGCTAAAACAGTCACGTTCAAGAGTGTTTACATGCATGGTGCTATTTATTTGTATCTCTCTCCTCTGGTTACTCTGAGCAAACAGCAGGTCTGGTTGTCAGTTCTTAGATCGGCATTTTTTCCTTCCTTGTGTTGCTTGTAAAAGACATCTGTAAACAAGTTGTGCAGAAGTTTGAACACATGGGTTTTGCCATGAAAATCTCAGTTTATGTAAGGTCTGAGGGAAGTAAGTTAAGCCACGTGATTCCATGGAGTGCAGGATCTTTTTCTTCAGTGCAAGGAGAAAGCCCCAGTAACATCACTTGGTCCACACATCTGACTCATATCAATAGTATGTATTGTTTCCATTTCTTTCTCATATTGAAATATGAGATCAAAAAGAGCAGGTGTAAACTGGAGAAAACACGGGGGAGATGTTATGTGGAGGATTTGATTCTTCCTTGGTTGAAGTGTGCTTCAAATCAAAAAAGGATCAAGGGTGCCAGTCATTTGATGGCGTTCCGAGGCCAGAGATCCCTCCCAGCTTTTGTGTTCTCACTGCTGTTCATAATTCCCATAGACAATTAGGAGAATCGAAGGCCTGAGCCTGCAGTTTCTTTCTGTGCAGGAGTGGGTCTGCCTAGCCGAAATAAACGGCAACATTGCAGCCTGATGAAAGAGTGAAACAAACATGCAATTGTGTTCAAATAGCCTTTACAAATAAGGGGATAATCCTTGATGAGTTAACTACAGCTTTTTGTTGCAGTGACAATTGGTACTGTTTCCCCCGTAGGATGTTGTGTTAGGCTATTGTTCTCTCCAGCATGGATTTATTTAGCTGAGCTATAAACTCTCTAGAACTTTATCTAAAATAGCTTTAACAAAGCATTTTGTAAACACTGTCTTTTTTTTAAAGGCAGGGATTCATGTTTGCTTATATGTATCACCGAGAGTCGGCTTGCCAGCTTCTTATTTAGAAAGCGAATTAGTGAGGAGTTGAACGTGTAGGCAGCAGTTTAGCACAGAATTTTTGAGGGGCTTATGTCTCTGAAAGCATGTGGCTTTTTTCAACTGTGAGCAGATGTAGATTTCTTATTTTCCCCCCTAGTGTTGGTGTCTACTCTGAGGTCAATTTTTTTTTTATCACAATAAGTGGCCAGTTCAGTTTCGTCCCTTACAAGTCATCCTTTCTTGCTTATTTTTAGCCTCACTGAAATTCAAGCAGTCATCTCTGTCTCAGTTCCTGTTTGGATACCGAGGCTGTTGGATCGTTTCAGGGATGTCAGAGCCGCGAGAAGAGGTGGTGCTGATGTGAACTCCCTCTGCTGGTTAGCTTTGCGGCAGATAGGAAGCTTTGTGGTTTACAATTGTTTATCACTGCATCATGCAGCAGAAATTAAAAGGCAGTAAAAGAGGTGACGTGCAGTGTCATAAAAGCAGCTAGAGCACCCAGTTTAAGCTCAGGAGTTTTATGCTCATAAGGCTTTTAATCGCAATTAACTTAAAAGCAGTTTGTTAATATGTGACATACTCCTCAGAACCACTGCTGCCACGTTGCATACAGAACCTAAGCAATAGTTTGAGAGCTAATCTATTGAGACAGTTATTAGCATACAGATTAAAATAACTTCACTATTTTGGACTCCATCTGGTACATTTGCTGCTTACAAACATTGCCCTTGCAAACTTACTTTTCGGTTGAGGTGCAGTCCTTGCACAGTGTGTAATGTCACAGGGTCCAGGCCTCTCTCTGATTATCAGGAAAAGTAAATAACCTTAGGTCTCTTATTGACGCAGTGCAGGAAGGGTGCGTGAAGGACACTGGGTTTCTTTATGCTGCTGCTTGCAACGACATGACTGAAGTCTCCTAGATCACCAGCCTTTTGTAGCAAGGATTTGCCCAGAAGCAGCTGCATGCATCTGTCCCTCTCCCAGACTCAGGCAGATGTTGCACAAGTGTGAAGTTTGAGTGTGATTGGTGTGAGAGGTCAGTCAGAGTATTCCAGATTGTCCTCTGTTCTGGAAAGTGTGCAGTATGTCTTAGAGGATGCTAGAATCAATTTGATTTCAGTTTTGGTATCACTGAGCTACTTTACTGTCATTTCCATTTACACTGTAAAAATAAATTCCCCAAATACTTTTTTCTGACTGTAGGTTTTTGTATTTCCTCTTCCCGTGACCCTCAGAACTTTTATTGGAAAACTAGAAAACTGGCTAAGGTTGTTAAGGAATCCTTTAGAGAGGAAAAAGCTGGTGCTTATGCCTAGGTTGGAAATGTATTTTCTGTGGGAAATGAAGAATTAAGTAGTTGGATTAGCTTTCTGTACGCAGTTAAAGCTAAGAACCAGTAGTCTGACTAGAAGCCCCAGAACTTTCAGGTTTGTATGCTATTTCACTCACTAAGACATAAGCATAAAGAAAAATAGCTGCTGTTGCTACCGTAGAAATGTTGCAACCAAATGGTGATAGGCAGAGTCTAAGGATAGTAGTTAATATTTCAAGAGGAGGGGGAAAAGGTCTGTCTTTGGAGAGAAACAGTACATATTACATAAAAGGTGAGAGACGGGTTTTGTTTATTTGCTTTAAGGTTTTTTTGCGAACCTTTTTTGGTTGCAAAACCTGGAAAGGCTTTAGGATTGAGATTTAATAAAGAAACTAACCTGCCAGTGGCAGACGAGTTGCCATTAAAAACCTATTAGGGAAAACCCTTGAAATAACTTTGTAGGATTGTAGTAACAGTTGAAATGGTTGAAAATATACAGCATTGCTTTAGATAAAGCAGTGTTACACCTGTCAAAAATTGCAAGCTTTTTCTTCTGTAGGTGGAGTTCATTGCTCATGTCTTCAATCTGGGCAGTCGTGTGTGCTTGAAAGCTTTTATCTACTGGTATTAGTTTGTCTGACAAGGTATCAGGTTGAGCTTTGAGGTATGGGAAATGCAGTGTAACTCACATGAGTTTTGGAAGTGCCTGGCAAGGTTTTGTCAAAGAGGAGCAGTTAACTAGTCATACAGAGTGGTAAAGAAGCCAAGTGGATTGGAGACCTAGTGCAAAGATCAGGAGGCGAGAGAGAAGGCAGCACATTTTCAACTGGTTGCCTTTAGAGCAGAAGAGGTTCTCGGGGTGCTGTTATAACTTCTTAATTTACTAGGACATTCTCGATGAAAATAACATTTTGTCTTTGTGTGTTAAATTTACAAGGTATGTTGAAAATCAGTGAATAAAATATTTTTCTTAGTCTGCAGTTTCTGACAAGTTTGTGCATTGTCAATTGTAGGTTATATAAGGCAAGTTCAATAGATAAAGTCAGAAGGGACAATACTTGGTCTGCTCAAAAGAACAAGTCATTGCTGTCTCCTTTTAGTTGATTGGTAGTGCCATGCATTAAAAGATTTGCCAAAGTGGGGTAACAAACCTTAGCAGCTAACTACCCTGTGTTTGTAACTGGGCTAGAAACTAAGAAGGCTTAAATGCATTCAAAGCTGTTTAGCTGTGTAGAATGTGCTGTGGTCTTGGCATCAGGTAGACTTTCAAAGGCTGTTACGCAAATAAACTTGCTAGGCATTTGCCATCTGGTGATTTCAGGTGTTTTCAAGACCTGCTGCAAATGTGAAATGTAGAGTGAAGTCAGGCTCTTAGAAAGGTGGTTGTAGAGCAGAGCTGGATTTGTTTGATCAAGGTTATGAAATCTGATAAGGAAGCAAGCCTGACTTTTGTGTTGGGTTTATTTTGTACACATACTTCCACTGTGGCTTCAATGTTTCTCAAACTTTTAAAAAACTAATAATAAAAATAACCCCCTTCTTCCAAAAAACATCTGCACTGAATCACCTGTATTTTGGGATTACTGCTGGTCTTGAATAGTATTCTGAAGCCTTGTCTTGGTTCTCAGCACAGTTTTGAGAGCCGAGTATTAGAGGCAAAGGAAAGAGGCTCTCTTGTGTTCTCACTGTTGTCCATATCTGATTCCCAGGCATCATCAAGAAGCAGCAGAGCAAAGAATAGGGGGATGGGGTTGCCCTGGAGCAAACAAATGAAGAGGAAAGAACTAAATGTTGATGAGAGCATGGGATTTGGATAGAGATTGCATTTCTTACCCACGGAATGATTCCCTAGCTTTTTGGGTTTTAATGTTTCATTTTGACTTGTACCTTGTTACTGACATTCTGTGGAGTTCTCCACCCAGTGCTCTTCAGATTTCACAAAACTTGCTGAGACCCTTGAGCATGGATCATAGATTGCAAGTGGCAGAATCCCTTCAGGGTGTGTGTGATGTTATAGTTGTTATGTGCAGGATTGAATGTCTAGAGAAGCTCTGTATGTTTGTGCTGACTGACAGCTTTGCTCTTGAGCTGCTGCAATTGTCCTGAGGAAACTGGGAAGAGGAAGCATTGTAGAAGGATGGATTGTGTACATCAGTGTTTATTGACAAATGATCTCTATACCCAGTCTTGTTTACAGCTTTTATTGTGATCCAGCTTGTTTCTAAAAAAGATCATGAAAATTTTACTTAATCACTTTTCTCTGATATGTTTCACTGCTTAATTGCACAAACCCATGAGTTTGTCTCATGCTTTTCTGCTCTCACAAATAGTTTTTGACCATAACAGCAGCTTTTGATTATACAGGAGATGGCAGATTTGGGTCATGTGCACAACAGGCCCAGCCTTGTTTTTATTTGCAGGTTTCACATATACATCAGCAGCTTGCTTACATGGCATGTGTGTATATATATGTGTGTGTGTGTGTGTGTGTGTATATATATATATATAT
>NW_008693641.1:517-38653 GCF_000695815.1 Acanthisitta chloris | reverse complement strand
TATATATATGTTGTGAAATTTTTTGTAGTCCTACAAGTGAAAAGTTTATAAATGGGAATTCCAACTGAAATCCCTTCTGAAAATTCCCTCAGAAGTTGACTCTGCCACCAGTGGCAGATTGCAAATTTTTAATAAGTTTGCCTGTAGAACAGCAGATGTTCAGTTGTGTTGAATACACTTGACTTAAATACCCTGTTATGAAAAGGTCTGTTCTTCCCATGTCCTACCAGTGACTTGCTGTTTATTCTCCTAAATACATGGAAAAATAAGTCTCTATTTCAAATGGAACTGAATGTTTGCTTTCAGAGCCACAATACGTGCCTTTCCTTCCATGTAAAAGAATTTATTGCCTGTTGATGAAAGTGCAAGAACACACCTTTTAACAAGCTTTTGTTTTTGTTACAGCAATGCCATCTTGCTCGTAGATGCGTCATGACACACAGCAGCATCATGGTGGATGTAGGCAAGTGGCCCATATTTACCTTGCTGTCCCCTCAAGAAATAGCCTCCATTCGGAAGGCGTGTGTGTTCGGAACGTCGGCCAACGAAGCTATCTACATAACGCACACCGACGAGGTGAGGCTCAGGCAGGTGGGCCCTGTGCTCTGCAGTCAGTTGTTTGCAGAGTCCACTGAATGTGAAACAATAGCTTCTCGAAGGCATTTTGTGAAATTTGTGTTCTTCAAAACATGCTGGATACAGCATTCAATTTTTTGTGGAATAAATGGGCTACTTAGAAAGCTTGCAAACAGCAAAGGCCAGGATGGATTTACATGTGCTTTTGAAGACAGTCGGAATTCAAAAGAAGCTGAGGTAGCTTGAAAAGAAGTGTAAACACTTCAGGTACAAAGATATAAATTGAGGTCCTGGCTTGCCAAGTAAAAAGGTAGTGGAAGAATATCTGTAGATTTCAATGATTCAGAAGCTCATTGTGAGTAAGAATCACAGGATCATTTAGGTTGGAAAAGACCTCTGATATGATTGAGTCCAGCTGTTAACCCAAAACTACCACTAAACAGTGTCGCTAGGTGTCACATCCACATGTTTTCTGAGCACTTCCAAGATTGGTAATTCTACCACTTCCCTGGGCAGACTGTTCCACTGCCTGACTACCCTTAGCACTGTGCTGCTGAAAGCAAACAAGCCAGGTGTTCTGGAAAGTGTTAATAAGAAGGTTTCGTGTAAGACTGGGTAGAGTAGGATTTATCTTTTTACCCTGAGTCCTATCAAAAGTGCTTGTAGGATGAGCCTCCCACAGTATAGCTGTGGCTGCTCTTCACAAACTGCTCTTAAAAAAAGATGGTGTCTTCCACTTGCACAGTTTAGTACTTTTTATAGTATAGTTCCTGCCAATAAAAAGCCTAGCTTCAAGACCTGCATGAATCTGAAGAATTCAGACTCATCAGTTAACTTCCAAAGTGTCCTCATGCTGACTCTTGAGGTTGTTAATTTGCATGTGGGAAGTCTCTGGCCCTAGAGGTTGCATGGTGAAACTGTCCCGAGTTCATGAAGACCTGGATATTACCACATCTGTGCATACCTGAGTATAAATCATTTGAAGTGAGTATTTCTTTTTTTTTTTCCCCAGGTATTTGTTTTTGGACTGAATTGCAGTAATTGTTTGGGAACTGGAGATAATCAGAGCACAATAGTACCAAAGAAATTAGAAGCCTTATGTGGAAAGAAGATTTCCAGTCTCAGTTATGGAAGTGGACCCCATGTTATACTTTGTACTGAAGGTAAAAAATTTACATGTAGCATAGAAACATAAGTTACAGATTTTAAGTTTGCTTGCATTTGACAGGAATGGATTAAGGTGTAATTGTATTAACTTGTTCACTGGGTAATATACACTAAGGGGTTCTCAGTGGTCTTAAGTGGAACTGAATGGATTTTGTATTAGGTAAAGTAAGCTTCCATTTCCATTATATTGCAACTGCAGCATTTTACTCTATCATAAATGGCATACTCTGTCTTACCTGTGCACTTTCATGTATTTCCACAGTAAGTCTAGAGGTTATGCTATGATATATGTGTATAAAACAAAGTATATAATTTCTTAGTATAATAGTTTCACTATTTGTTAACAGCCTTTCACTTTCATGGTGGTATTTGCTAATTTCTTAGAATTCAGTCTTAACCTCACTGGAATTTTTGGTGGTTTTCACCACAAATATTTTTGCAGATGGCGAAGTGTATGCTTGGGGACATAATGGTTACAGCCAGCTTGGGAATGGCACAACTAATCAGGGCATTACTCCAGTTCAAGTTTGCACAAATCTGTTAATAAAGAAAGTGGTGGAAGTAGCTTGTGGCTCTCATCATTCCATGGCGCTGTCATTGGATGGGGATGTAAGTTGAAACCTGTTCAAATCTCTTAATCTCCTTCTCGAGGTGAATAGTGCGTGTGACCCTAAGTCTGAACTTCTGTCTCTACAGTGTACTTAAAAATGTAATCTTTTCTCCTGCTGCCTCAAACTAGGGTGTCCTTTTCATCAAAGCAGGCTTGATAACAACAAAACCCAAATTCCACAGAAAAAAAAATCACCAACCCAAGCACAAAACCAAGGGAATAAAACCTTACTAAACTTTGTCTTTCATTTGTTGTATGTCTCACAGGGGTGAGACCAGAAAGCTGTTCCACTTACCGGTGTAATAATGGTTAGTAAGGTGCAAAATTTGTTATTTGTTTGCAACTTTGTTATTTCAGGGGTATATTGAGTCGTTTGTATTTACTGGTTAGTATTTAGTCTGTTTCTTGTAGTCTTCATGATTCCCACACTGGTGCTGCAAGAGAATGTTGTTCTACACACCTCTGAATACCTTTGTGTGCAGTTAATGAAAGAGCACTTCGTTTATATCCAAGTCTGCTCTATGCTGTTTGTTCACATGGCTTAAGGCTATGTGTCATGGGAGACATGTGCAATTAGTTTCCAGTTAGTCAGATTTGACCAACGTGTGTGTATCTGATTTGAGTTGCATGTTACTGCACGGATGAAAGCCTGATTTCAGCTCTGCATTAACAAAATAGGAATTCTAATTTTAAAGCCTTTCTGACAATAAGAATAGAAACTGCAATTCTTTCCATCCTGGTAATTTGAGCTGTGGGTGTGTTACGGTTCAGTATAGAATAATAGTGCAACAGTAGCAGACAGTATATTAAGGGTAGGAAAGAGAGATTGGGTTAATTTAAGTGGTCTGTGTTTTATCTGAAAGAAGAGCCTATACGTAAGAGATTTTGTGCTGTCGTGTTTGGCTGGGTTAGAGTATAAAATGTGCTGTGCTAGCAGGAAGGAGAGGCAGTGCATGCATTGGTTATGCTGTTGGTGCCAGCTGTGGAGTGGTCGCTGACCGTGATGGGCAATGCTGTCTCTTGTAATCAATGTAACATGCTTGAGATGGCAGTGAAAGCAAGGAGGTTTCTTTGTGTGTACCACGGAGTTGATGTTTGCAGCTTGCTTGCCATTGTGGCTAGTTAATGTACTAGAAACCCATCCCTAGCATACCTTGCAGTAACTTAGTCTGTTTGTGTTCTGAGGTTTTATCAGTGCTAAAATCGATGACACTGAAAGCAGCAAAATGTGTTAAGCAGCTTTATTTACAGAAAGATTTGGCTGCAAAAACACCTGTGACTTCATATATCTGAAGCCTCAGAGAGACACTGAAGTTGGAAGTATTTGTGGAAACACCTGACAGACCTGGTTTGTACAGTTAGTGCAGTGCAGTTTTAATGCAGTGCAAATTTAGAAAGAAAGAAGACATCTTAATGATAGAATTAAAGGACTGCAGACATTCATAATTCTCTCAGAGGGGAAACTGATTAAGTCTTTGGCATTTTGATCTACCTTCTGAGATTCTCTACCTCAATAATTTCTATTATTGAAATGAAGATATTTTATAAAGCATCTTCAAATACTCAGTAGGAATCAAAGATCCAGCAATTAGAAGTAACAGAAACCAAAGGACTAATGGTTTCTTTTGTTCATATTACATGTGGTAAATGAGTTGTCTTGGAGGGGTGCGGATGGGGTTTGTTCTTCTCTTTGGTAGGTTGGGTTTGGTTTTTTGTGGTGATGAAAGTGTTTGTTTTTAGTTTTGTTTTTTTTAACTACTGTGTTTTGGTTTGGTGTTGCAGTAAACAGGTAACTTCTAGCACCAGAGGATGTGCAGACTTGTCATTAGGGTACTGTCAGTGTGCTTGTACTGGCTGCCATGTCTCTGGCTGGGTATTTCCAAGAGGACAAACTTCTGTACTGGGAGAAGCACCAGAAAATGTGCTGCTTTACACTAAGCTATTGCTGTGTAAGCCTGTAGTGTAAAGGTCGAAGGCACTGAAAATACAAAGCTAAATATTTTTTGATAACAAACTACTGTCTTCTTGACTTTCAGATAAAAGGCACCAATATTTTTGTTTGTATTAGTTTGCAGCTGGAATCTTTAATAAACTGTCAGAGATGGTGCTTTTTTGTTAATGCCATTGTGTAAGAGAATTCAGCTACTGTGGAACTTGGGCTGACAAAACCATGTTCTTTCACAGCTCTTGAAAGATACAGAAGAGTTATGATGAATATCTGGCAATAACCTGGTTTAGAGTTCTGTGAAGAAAATTAAATGGCTGTAAATTGGGGAGTTCAGCTTGTCTGGGAAACAAATGACATTGTCTTGCGTTCCTCTTTCCAACGTCCTGAAATTGTAAAGACAATCGCTGTGCTCTTTGTCTTACAGTCTGGCTTAGATTTAATATGGAAATATGTTCCTTTTGTTTTCTGTTGTGATCAGATGTTCTGATTCTGTAGCAAGAAGCTGAAAAAAGTCCTATATTTGTATTTGCTAGATCAGTCCTACTGCTGTTTATAATTTTCGGCTGGTAAAAATTAATTTTAAGCACTTTCCCTTGTTAAATAGGATAGTTTATTCAACCTGATGCTGACTGCAGTAGGATTATCATCTGTTGCTATCATTACTGTTATTAAGGCTTAAACTGTGTGGTTTTGTTTGTTTGTTTTTCTGGACAGCTGTACGCTTGGGGCTATAATAACTGTGGTCAAGTTGGATCTGGATCTACAGCAAACCAGCCAACTCCTCGTAGAGTTTCAAACTGTTTACAGGGTAAAATGGTAGTTGGCATTGCTTGTGGTCAGACCTCCTCCATGGCTGTAGTAAACAATGGTGAGGTAAGCATTGCTGCTGCATTTTCATGTTCTCTCTGTTACCTGGACTAACCAAGTTTGTGTCTGAATATGGAGAAATGCTGACATAGAGTGCTCAAGTTACGGACTTGTATTGACAGCGTTATATGGGTATTTCTGTGAGACCAGTTTAAGGAAAATACTGCAATTAACTGCAGATACTGCCTTTAAACATGCCTTCTCATGGCAAAGACTGTATAGGAACACAATTCTTACTGTAAGAATTGAAGCAGTTGTACTAAGCATGTTTGTCTACACATTTCAATATTTATTTAATGTAAATAATATTAATTCGTTTAATCCGTTAAATTCATCTCAGTTTGGTTTTTTAAAGCATGCACAATTAAGCAGTGAATTTTTCTCCAAGAATGTACTGGCTGATCCTGGATTTTAAACTCATTACTTAATTGCCAGCAACAAAACCAAACCAAGCTTTTGAACACTGCCATAGTATTGTGCAACTGTTCTGTTTTGCCTAAGTTTATGGTGCTGCCTTGCTTCTAGGTATGAACTGTAACCTCAGTTTCACTGCATTTCACCCAACCCAGAGTGTAGCATTTCTGTGTGAATGGAAGGACTGTAAAAGTCCCTGAGGTTGAGATGAACTTTCATTATACGTACATTTGTCATAATTTGTCCACCGTAACAAAATTAAAGGAAAAATTAAACTGAGGACTTGAGTTTAAATGAATCAGCTGATCAGAATAAATAATTTCTTGTTCTTGTTAAAAAAACGTAAAATAATAAGGAGAAAGGATGGTATAGAACTCAGCTAAAATGTTCATGCTATGGGAGAGATTTTGGTGTACTGTAAATTTATTGCAAAATTCTTAGTACTTCAAAGACATATTTTAGAAAGCCTCTCTAAAAGGCAAATGCAGAGTTGAGCAGCTGAATGCAGTGAGCCCTTGCAGTATATTTAATGTCTTTCAGCCTTTTCTATATTGCTCTGGAAATAGTGTACCGTTTTTTAATAAGAACTACTGTCTTGACTTGTGCTTGGTACTAAGTCTTAAATGTTCTATACTGCTAGAGAAGAGTGGTTTAATTCTGTTTTCCTTTTGCTACCAGGTTTATGGCTGGGGCTACAATGGTAATGGTCAACTAGGTCTTGGAAACAACGGCAACCAACTAACTCCATGCAGGGTGGCAGCGCTGCATAGTGTGTGTGTGCTCCAGGTATGTCTGACGTGGGAAGGGAAACACATTCATGCTGCTAGTTTCTGCTAGAACTGTCTCTTTGGAACGTTATACCAGCTTCTAGATTTTGCAGTTCAAATATTGAATTGTTTTAATTTCTGTGAATTTTATTTTGCTTATAAAAAGTGCAAGTAAGCTGTAAAATACTTGATTTTGTAAGTGCTTGCAAAGATTGAAAGTTAGCTAGTGTAACTCTCAGTGAATTATGCTATGGATGCAAACTGCATCTTAGTTCCAAAGCTGAATTAATGATGCATTGGGCAAGGACCAGAAATGAAGGGGCACAAGGTGTTAAAATTGGGTTTTACATCCTAATTAGCCTTAGAAGTGAGGGGAGAGGGAAAATAAGTCGTGGGTTTGATTGGTAGTTGGGTTTAGTTTGGTTTGTTTGGATTTTGGTTGGGGTTTTTTTTCTAGCTAAAGGATAAAACTAAAACTTGGGATGTCCTGGGTGTTCAGTAAGGTTCTGTAGAGTTGCATGTGGTAACTTGAGTTAACTGTTGTTGGCTGTTGAACTGCAGCTCTCATTGTACAGTGTTCATACTATATGGCACTCAAAACATCCAACTCTGAAATACTTTGTGTGTTGCAAAATGTGATGAGGAAGTTCTGCTCTTTGTGTGAAGAATCTGCTACTGAAAGCTAGTAGCAGGTAGGGAGACTTTGCCAGAGACCAGTAAATTATTTGGGAGCAACCAATTAAATTAATGAAATTGGAGCTTTTCCAGTACCTACAGTTAACATTCTATGTGTTAGCTTTAAGTACTGAGAAATAACACATAGTAGTGCTAAGTGAAGGATGCCTGGGATACTTAACATCAGCTAGACTAAGGTACTGTGTGCGGTAATTTTGTTTCTCATCTCTGTTTTGTGTAGTAGTAATGCTTATACATTTACTTACAGATTGCCTGTGGCTATGCGCACACACTAGCACTAACAGATGAGGGTTTGCTCTATGCCTGGGGAGCTAACACTTACGGGCAGCTGGGAACTGGCAATAAAAGTAACCAGCTAAGCCCCGTGCAGATCATGATGGAAAAAGAAAGGTAATCTTGCTGAAGCTGTTTCTGGATTAATAAGTCTGAGCATGTGTTATGCAGTGTCTAGCACTGGAAGCATGCGTGCGTAGGGCTTGGTGGGTTGTTTATCTGTTGCTAATGTTAAAAGCATAGGAAAGGATGGGAACTTACAGTTTACAAGAGACTGAGGGGTTTTTTGCTGCCTGTAATGATTGAATGTAAACATACTTTGTATTTACTGAACGATAATGAATGGCTAAGTGTTAGGTTATTCTATATATGGTTCATTTGGTTACGAATTTGGAGCTATGAAATCAATAAGCCAAGACTTTAATTTGTATTAAAGCCTACATAAAAATATAGAGGAGGGAAGGAAACACCAGCTCTTTAAGAAATGACATGTGAGGAAAAACAATAGTCAACCATGAAAACAAAACGCAGTTTGCAAGGTTGCTTCAGTTAAGGGCAGTTAATACCAATTTTTAATAGTACCAGTTGGTAGCTTGTAGTTTTTTAGTTTCCTACAGTTGTAAAATAGTGGAATTAACCCTTGTCCAACCCTCTTTCAGCACCCTTGTCATCCTCGTATTGGGATGGACCTCAGTCCCATTCTCTGGGCCCATGTGTATATCTGTAGATTAATGCACCTCAGCTTGGAAACATCTGTAGATCTCTTAATTTGTAATCTCCTCTTAACTAGGAAACACTTCTGGTTGGTTTTTCTCCTCCATTTCTGAACTGGTTTTCTGGGAAGTTGTTGCCATTTTTCCTTGTTTCTACCACTTAAATTAAAAACTGCATAGTACTAAGAGTGTTTAAGAGCTTAAAAAAATGGGGAAGAAAGGAACCATAGAGGCCACTGAGGTGAGGCTAATTTGTTAAGGAACTGAACTGGAGAAGATAAATACAATATTCTTTTAAAAAAGCACTAGAAGAAAAATGTGTATGTTTGCAGATCAACTTTGTTTTACTAGTGATTTATTTCATGAGAGAGCTAAGGGGAACTGTTGCGTTTAGAACTGCCTGTGAACTCAAGCATGGGGTTATAATAAAACTGGTGTCTGTGCTGTGACTGAAGGAGGGAGAAAATACCATGGAACTTCTGCTTGGAATCTAAGGGAGAGATAAGTCACTTGAACTTACTCATCTTGCTTGACTTGGCTCCCTTGAAAACAGTGCTGTTAAGTGGGTGAGCTGTCATTTCCCCTGAAGCATGTTACTGCTGCTTCTCCTGGTCTATTCATTTAAGTAACTCTTTTGTCATTTATGTTTCATGCTGGTGACAGTTCCCTAGGAGGTGGCATTTGGTGCTGTCTTGGAGCACATAGAGCTTGTAAGGAGCTTTTAGACTTTCTTTTGTGTTACAGTGGAGGAACACCTATGAAGGTCAACTTCCTGAGTTTTGAGGCTAAGTGTATGCTTAACATGTTATCCTGTACATGTACTGTGAGTATATTGTACATGGACTACACATGTGTTATAGGACATGTTCTGCTATGCTTCTTAAGCATTGTACAGTTACTCTAAAAAGAAGAATCTGTTCTGCTAAGGAAAGAGTTTGGGGAATGGAGTTGTTTAAGTGGACAGCTATGATGGAAAGTAAGCTGGCACTAAAACAAGTATTGCCATGCTTCTTGCAGAGGTGCTGAAAGGTCTCAGTGTTGCATAGAAGTTCAGAAGTTGATAATAGCATAAAACCCCCAATGATTCTTCTGTCTGACAGATTATTGATACATATACTGAAAATTATGGAGATTCTTTCCGACTTTGATCTTGAAATACTTTTTGAGCTTAAAATGTGGGCTTGGTGCTAGAAAAGCTAACTCTTCATGGATATTGTTCTGTAAAGGGACAAATATTTTGATACATATATTCTTAAACTGCTTGGAAAGACATTTGTTTGTCCAGGTTGATCTGTTTCTGATGCAGAAGCATGAAATCCTCTGATGCATTTTTACCATGGAGAAAAAACAGGAAAGCATAGCTTTCATTTTGAACTAATCCTGGATTTTGCTTATGTGAACAGTGACACTGGAAATATCCCTGTGGTCCTTTTAATGGAAGTGTGTTTCTTCTCGGTTCTTGTAATGTTTCAAATAGCAAGATAGGGATTGCTGAGCAACAGGAGAACAGGACAGATAAGTGAGCATCAGCAGCGCTAGTATTCTAAGGAACTGTGTGAGTGTAACAACTATACAGACTTTATTTAAAAAAACCCATAGCCCTTCAAGAATGTGGAGTTAGGTGTGTGTATTCACCTCTCCTCAAATTAAGCACTGTGTTCCATGCTGAATTTGTGTTGAAGGAAGCTATAACAGCAAAATAAGAAGCTCGCAGTACAGGCAGTGGATCAGATCTCTGTCTACCTACAAAATTAAAATTAAAAGTGGGGTAGAAGGGTTTATTGCAAAATACAGAGGAACTTAATCTAATACAGAGAGAATTTTTACATCTGTTTGAAAGAAGCTCTGAAAAAGGCTTTGTAGAATGACTTTGCCTGTTTCCTAACTGAAAGCTTCTTAAACTCTGTAAGCATATCTTCTTGAGCATGAGTGTCTGTGCATTGGCTTTAAAGGGGAAAAAGAAAACTTGTTTTTTCTTCATCCCTTTCCCATGGTTATGAAAGAATAGGAGGAGTGTCAGCTGATGAGTGACATAAAGCAATATCTGATTGCAGTAAAATCTACAAGCAGTCTAAAAATGTTTTTTAATACCTGTTCAAACAGTATTACATTCTTGCAGGACAAAAAAACAAGTACAGGCATGTAGATGCATAGTTTGATTTGCTATTATTTTGGTGAGGCATTTGAAAAGTCACTTGATTCTGTACCTGTGAGTATCTTACCAGGTTTCTTCTGTTCACAGGGTTGTGGAGATTGCAGCCTGCCACTCTGCTCACACGTCGGCTGCCAAGACCCAGAGTGGCCAGGTGTACATGTGGGGCCAGTGCCGTGGGCAGTCTGTGACCTATCCCCACCTCACTCACTTTGCCTGCACTGATGATGTGTTTGCTTGCTTTGCCACCCCTGCTGTCATGTGGCGTCTGCTGTCAGTAGGTGAGCTCCAGGGCTGTAACCTCGGTGTCCATTTGCAGTGGTTAGCACAGGGCTCCAGTTCCTTGTCAGGTTTCTGTTTTAAGGAGAATTGGCAGCTGGGGTTTTGGTTTTGGTTTTTTTTTCCTCTTCTGAAGGAAACAGTCTGTCTCAGCAGCTAAGGATCCAGAGTAGGGTTCACAAGGTTGTTTGCCAAGATACACCTAGAGTGAACCCTGTTTTACCATTGCACTGTGAATTTTGGGTATTTCCTTCATTTGACTTGTTTGAGCTGCCACTCAGGACTGGGAAGGAATCCTGGATCATTAAACATAACTTTTTTTTCTCTTAAATATTCCTGCTTGGAAGGCTGCTCCTGATGCTTGTTATTTTGGTACCTAACAGCTTTGAATTCTAAGTGTTGTCTCTAGCTTTCTCTCCTTAGTATTTGCCCTTCTAATATGAATATGAAGGAGTGATCTCTGTCCTATGTTCCATGTTTTGAAACTAACAGAATTCCAATTTTTCATTTTGTGAGATGACTTGTCTTAAGTCTATTTAGTTGGACTTTCCTCAAAGATAGACAGACTTGTAAATAATAGTCCCTGTAAAACAAACCCCCAATATAATTTTCTCTATTGGAATTCTCTTTTTATGCTGCCTTGGATTACTCTTTGGGATGCAATCTCTGTTCAGCAAATAAGCCCAAGCTTATTATCTTTGATCCACGTTGCTGATTCTTCTTTGACCCCAAATATGCTATAAAGTGCTTAGCTTGCACTTCTTGGAAAACACGAAGGTGTTTTCATGTTCAAAATATTAAGATGTTTTCATCTGAGATCTGCTGCTTCAGTTCTCAAGATCATGTAGGAGATCTCGTCTGTTTTTATATTAACAACAGATCCTAATTTTGTTAGTCCCTGTACAAAACTGTTTTGTGGAAGCATGGATCACATCCTAAGTAACCTTTCTCCAGACTCAGACTTTGTCATTGCATATGGCTTGTCCTTACCCAGCTTCTCCATCTTAATTTCTCATTTAGCATGTTACCAGATTTGTAGAGGTCCAGGTAACAGCATCTCATCTGCAGAGGAAAACTGAGTATTTTTACTAAAGAGAGAGATTACCTTGGAGCAGTCTGCTTCTGAATAAGTCTGTCTTGTTTTACCCCACTTGCTGTTTCCCCCATTCTTTAATCCTTTTGAATATGTTAGTCTTGCCCTCTGTAGTTGTAGACAACCATTTCTCTGATGGTTGTCCAATCTGTTGCCTTCTGCTAATAGCAAGGCTGTTTAAATGTCATCTTCCCAGTTACAGTACCTTTCAAGTTCTTGGTTTTTATGAGGTATTCGCAGACTGATTATAACCAGGTATTTGAATTCCATACTCGCATGTCAATTCCTCTTAGCCTTTGCAGATTCTTCCCCACTTACTCTGATAATCTTACTTTGAGAATAATTAAACCAAAAGCATTAATTATGGGGGCATTTTTAATCTCCATATTCTACATGCATATTTTCCTTCCCCACCTTCTTTTAGTCATTTAGGTTAAAAAAAACCCCAAACCGAAACATTTTTGTATGTTTGCTTTTTTTGGTGGTGGTTTGTTTTCTTAGTGAGAACTAACTCTGTGTAAAGGTTATTGTTCTACTTGCAGTTATGGTGACTCTGCCAAAAAATGAATCAGTCAGGATTGGCTGTGGTGACGTACAAATCTGCAGCCTTTTTTCAGGAATGAACTTAAGGTATTTGGAGTGAAAGTTGATCTGCATAGCTTAAGCTAAGCTGATGGCCAAGAAAACAAAATAAATCACATGAGGAATTGGAGAGGGATTGCAGCATGATGTAGTTAAGTCTTGATGAGGTGCAGCTTCTGTGGATACTTCATGTAAATCAGGGGATCCTGTGGTCTTTTGTGGCACAAATGTGACTTGTTGGCTTTGAGTAGTTTGCTATAGCAGTATTTCTTTTTGAATGCCAGCTGATTTAGCTGTCCCTAATGGTGAAGAGTGATTTGTGGACTGTATATGGTTGAACAATGCACAGTCTTGTGGGACACAGGAGACAGACCACATCCTGTTATAGTGGAAACCCACTTATTTTTCTTTTGCATACTTCATGTCTTAGAAGCCATGTATGTGTTTTGAAACACACATTTAAAATGCATCATCAGCAGCTTCAAATAATTAGTTAAATTAGGTTTTCTAAAGCTTCAGAGTTCTTGCTTTACCACAAGCCTTAGACAACTTGTGGTACAACTCTTGTAGGATCTGGAGAGTCACAGAGTGGGACCTTTGTGGGTCTTAATAGAGAGAACTGTGATATCTCAGCTTCAAAATTGCTTGAGCCCCATGTCCTTGGTTGTACCAAGAACAGTGTCTACTGTTCCTCTTCTTCAACAGCACTGCTGTTGGATTTTGTGTTGTCATAACTGACCAATAAACTTGAGTAAATGGTGTCAGTTCATGCTAGTGAGCCCTGGTGAACACCTTAACAACAGCAGGCTATATCCAGTCTGCCAAGGCTTTATCCAGCCTGGCTTTGAACACTGCCAGGGTTGGGGCATCCACAGCCTCCCTGGGCAACCTGTGCCAGTGTCTTACCACTCTCACAGTAAAAAAACTTTCTCCTAATATCTAATCTAAATTTCTCCTCTTTCAGGCATTAATTAGGGGGCCATTTTTAATCTCCATTTTCCATATGCAGGTTTTCCTTTCCCACCTTTTTTAGTCATAAAAGTTAAAAACTCCTTTTTTTGTGGTTTGTTTGTTTTGGGGTTTTTGGTGTTGTTTTCTTAGTGAGAGCTAACTCTGTGTGAAGGTTATTGTTCCACTTCCAGTTATGATGACTAATTGAGCCGCTTTACTCAGTGATGTGTGTTTTCCATTTAAGATGCTTAACATGGGCTTTTTTGTTTGTTTTGTTTTAAACTTGTTTCTGTAGAGCATGAAGACTTTTTAACAGTAGCAGAGTCTCTGAAGAAAGAGTTTGACAGCCCGGAAACTTCAGACCTAAAGTTCCGTGTGGATGGAAAGTACATCCATGTCCACAAAGCCGTTCTGAAAATCAGGTAGTGGTCATGTTCTGCTGTTCTTGTTTGTACAGAATAACCCCTTTAGTAAGGGCTGAATAAAAGTAAGGGTTAGGGAGGGACCCCATAACCTGTAATGTGTAGCATCTGTGTACCCATATTGGCTTTAAATGAAGTGATTATAAAAGGTGTGATCCATGTTCATATTTCACTAAGCCTGTTTGTTGTTCCCAGGATAATAAATTATTAAGTCAGTCTGATTGCAATGTATACACAGATATTTCTGTAGCATGGATGAAAATCAGAGTTTTACCTTAATGTACAACAAAGCCCACAGTTTTGGGAACCAAAATGTGGACCAGTGGCTGTGTTGGGGTATGGTATGGTGCCCCAAATACATATTTCCGGGGGGGCTGTCGTGTTCATGTGACAGTGTTCCAGATGATGTCTTTTTGTCTCTTAGGTGTGAACACTTCAGAACCATGTTCCAGTCATACTGGAATGAAGATATGAAGGAAGTGATAGAAATAGACCAGTTTTCTTACCCTGTGTATCGTGCCTTCCTTGAGTACTTGTATACAGACAGTGTTGACCTTCCACCTGAAGATGCAATAGGTATTGCTTATGGTCCAGTTATACCAGACAACAGCATCCAGAAAACTGGGGCAGGGGATGCACAATACCTGTGTAGGTGGAGGCTTCTAGTCTATAATGCGTTGTACTGGTGATTACTTAAGCTGTCTTCAAAATACTGTTTTGGTAAACTTAGTGCAGCAAAAGTGGCACATGTGTAGAAATAGACTGTGAACGGTTTTGTCAAGGTTGGCAGAGAAACTATTTTAAACTATGGGTTAAAATACTTGTGTATTTTTGAATAAGTACTTTGCATAAATGTGTGTAAACAGTTGCATAAATTGAGTCCATTATTGTTTAGCATAATATCAAAGAATCTCAGATCTAATGAGGAAACTTGGACAGCAGGGCAATTACAGCAAGCTGCAATTCAAGCCCATATTTTTATAATAGTAGCTTCTTACTGGTGGTGTGGTGCCTGTTTGGTGGCAGGTTCCACTCTTGCAAGCTGTGAGGTATGCAAATCAGTGGAGCAGCTTTCATATTTATACAGATTAAAAGAATTGTGGCATGAGGTGGTAATAAAAGGCCTTTGATCCTGTTAAGTACATTTTTCTGAATAGTGACCTACTTGCAAAAAGCACATGGTAGAGATATAGAACTTTGCATACAGAATACAGAGGGAATCTGTACCCTAGGAGCACAAACTGTTGTTGAAGGAACAGAGATCATTACAAGTAATACAATGGTATTTTACTTGCAGGACTTTTGGATTTGGCTACTTCATACTGTGAAAACAGACTGAAAAAACTGTGTCAGCACATTATCAAGAGAGGAATTACTGTGGAAAATGCATTTTCATTGCTCTCTGCTGCTGTCAGATATGATGCAGAGGTAAACTTCTAACATTCAGTCTCTTAAATAGGTGCCTGCTCTCTGACTTAAACTGTGGAGAAAAACAGCCAGTCACACTTCATATAAACTCTCACTGTTTGTCACTTTGAGAATTTTGAGAATGTTTGACTTAGAGAAAGTGTATTTGCCATGAGATACTTTTTTTTTAGTATTTTTTCCCCCCATAAACCAGTACTGGGAAGGTTGAACTAGTACACAGATGTTTCTGAGGATGAAAACACTAAGTCTGAAACAAGAGGCAGATTTAAATACAGAGCAGAAACCCCTAACATTAGGAAAAGGAGTCTTGTAGGCTTTAAGTCACTTGTTTGTCAGGCTGTGTGTTGTGTGTGATGATGTATGGTGGTAGGTTGAGGATTGAGTGCATTTGGGATTCTTTTTGTTTGGTGAGGGTTTTTTGGTTGGCTTTTTGATTCATTTAGCTACAGTCAAATACATTTTAAGTTTTCACAGAATGCTAATGAAACGTCAGGGCAAGAACTGCTTTATGTGCCTTATAAATGTTGAAGTCAGAGGAACTATATGTGGAAAGGAGGGAAGGCTAGTGAAACTTTCCTACTATGTAATGTCTGACTTCACTACTAGGTGACTAACATGCTGCTTTGGGAGCTAATGGGGAAGGATTCCTGGGTTTGCTTCTGCTGTTTGCATTCAGCACAGTATGTGTGCAGCATATTGGCAACTTTGCAATTGCCTAGTTTTTAACTTGCTACTTAGGCTGCTTATAAAGCAGATATTTTTATGCTCAGTACATCAGCTTACTGTGTTTTCTTGTACTTAATATCCAGCAATTGGTGTGTAGGTTGCCCTAACTTATTTTAGAGTCTCATAGTGTGTTGCTTGTTTGGTATATCTTACCCAAAGGGCTGTGTCAGTGACTGTTGTGGCTTCAGCTCTGCTGTGAATGATTTCGTCAGTGGGAGTTCATTAAAACCAGGAAGATTACCATATTTTAGCCTCAAAAGATTGTTTGCAGGAAGGGTCTTCAGTGTGTGGTTGATTCTGCTTGTAAAGGGTGTAAGAAATCCAGTTGTTGTGCCTTGTCTGTACCTCACTAGCTAAATGAGGGTAGATCTGCAGGTTTAAATGCTGCGTCAAGGAGGGAGTGGGTGACACTGAGGGGTTGGGTGTTACTAAAGTTGGGTTTACATGCTGCAGTGTTAGCTGGGGGGCTTGAGATTGCTTGTGTGATGTAGCTCAGTCAAGGGAGTGTGTGCCTGGAGACAGCAGTTAAAAGAAGCTGCTTCACTGACTTAAAATACCTCCTACACTTTCTTTTGGTGACTGAAGTGGGTTAGTATTAGCTCAGGTCTGACTTCTCATTGTAGCTTTTAAAATAATCATTGGATGTGCTTTGTGCCTTTGACTTAAGTCAGTGTAAGTAGTTTGCTGGGAGTTCATCCATCTGCAAATGAAATTCAGCTGGTTTTTATACAGAACTTTAAATTTTCCAGAGTTACTGACTAATACTACAATAATTCTGTTTATTGTATGCTTCTGTTGCATTGACTTGGAATATGAATTTTTTAATAAAGCAGTGTAAAATATTGTAATGTGTATGATGTAATTTTCTTTAAAATGCTAGTTGGCTCTGTTATTTAAAAAAGAGAAAACCATCAGTGTTCAGTTCTAATAAGCTTGTCTTTTTTTGTTGCACAGATGCCACACAAGTCAAGATCTGCAGCTTCAGAATGCCTGGTTTTAGGCCAGGATATATTTTTGTATTATTGTTGAGTCAAGAACTCTCACTGGCACACAATTGCTCTAGCTTTCAGTATTGGCCTTAAGTGAAAACACGAATATTAGTCTTCTATACATTATGTGGCCTAAAGAGCTCTGCAAATTTGTTATGCCTTCTTGCAGCACCCAGTGTGCTGAGCAGTGAAGGGAGGGTGTCTTCACACATACAGAGTACTAGTCCTACGGGCATTTAGCAACGAAATTAGAACAGTCTGGGGAGTTGCCTTTTTGTAAGGGCTGCAGCATCTTCCCTATGGCAGTTTAGATCTGCACCACAGAGTAGATTTCCTCCTCAAAAGAGGAGTTGGAAATGAATAATCTGAGTGGGAAGCATTCTGTGATCAGCCTTCTCTTGACAATGACTGTCTTGTGTTCTTAAAGACATCCTGTCTCTGACATCATGCAGAGGCAGTGGTGCTTGTGAGGCTTTTCTAATCCTTAAATGGAAGACCCTTCCAACTAAACTCAGATATCCCGAGTCCACTTTCTGCGAGAGCTGCTGTGCTGTATTGTGCTGCAGTACTTCTTTTGAATCATTTTTGGGAGTTCTGTGAAGTGCTGTGTGACATGAATCTGTTTCTAATGCAGGGAAAGGCCTCCTGCCTAATCTTGGCTGTACAACTACCCAGTCAGGGTATGCTTGCACTGAGCCTGGTGACACACAACGTCAAGGCTCTAGTGAAGCCCTTAACTAAGCAGGAAGTCAAGCAATTTGAGTTTGGTTTGGAACAAAAGAGCTGAATTTTCTTCACCCATGGTCTTGGTTATACATCATTACCCCAAGATCTCCTGTTTGTATTGGGATTTAATAGCTGTCAGTGAATGCAGGTATAACTCTTCAAGTGGGAAAACTTAAAAATATATATTGCTCAAAACAGCTGATTTTTGTGACTGCAGCTATATAGTGAGAACCAAACTTTGGTTACTTCCCCTTGTAACCATGTACATGGGTAGAATTATTTTCTGTTGCATTTACACAGTGTCTGGGGCAAAAATGTTGAAAGCCACTGGGTTTATATTTGTCTAATTCTCTGCAAAAATGAAGCATATACAGGCATTTCTGTCTGAATGAGATCTGTGATGAAAGCAAAGACAATAACGTTTTTTATTTTTTTTCTTTCTGTTTAGGACTTAGAGGAATTCTGCTTTAAGTTTTGTGTCAATCATTTGACAGAAGTGACACAAACTACAGCATTTTGGCAAATGGATGGTCCCCTGCTAAAGGAATTCATCGCTAAAGCCAGTAAATGTGGAGCCTTTAAGAACTGAAATGAGGCTGTAAGTTAGTGTTTGTGGGGTTGTTTTTGCAACAGGTGTCATAAAACGTATGGGTAAAGGCATACGTACCAGATGTCTCTGTACCAGATGTGAAAGGCCACAGTGAAAACATTTGCTTTCAGTGCTCAAGAGTGAACTGTTGTAAAAATGTCAAGGAAAACATTCACTTGGATTTAGCAAACTTGGATGGTGGAATCAGCTCAGGATTTCAGACCAAGAGGAAACACTGCAGTGTGCAGAGGACGCTGGACGGTGTTACAGACTTGTGTTTCCAGCCTAGGAAATCTATTCTAGCACCGCCTGTTAGTATTTCCAGTTTACTTTCTGGGGTTGGAGAATAGTCTGACCTGCACCACTGAATGATGTCCCTTAAATCATTAACGCCCTGGGATTATAGAGAAGCAAATGGCATGGTTCTCTTACTGCCTTTGCATGATCATGAATGAATTGGCCATTTGCTGTGTGTAATTAACCAAGTGTATCCAGTGCTTAAGTTGTGCAAAAATATTTTGCCTGTGCAAGGGACTTTGAAGAAAGGAATTACTAGCAAAACTAATTGGAACTAAATCTCTATATTTGGGTATATCTTAATAGAAGTTGTAATGTGTACTTTGTGTAATCTGTTCAAGCGATATTTATAATGCTTAATGGAAAAATTTCCCTCTTCAGTGACTTCGGATTACATTGGTTCCCTCAGTGGGGAAGGGATATGCTCAAAGTTGGGTGGGGTTTTGCATTAAAGTATTGTCTAGATTTAAAATACATGTAATAAAATTCATTTTTTTATATAACTGTTCATTAGCAAACTTCTTTGAAGAACATGGCAAGCATGTAAGTTGCTTTTATTTTAAAAGAACCCAAACAAAACAACAAAGAAAAACCCCAAACAAACAAAAAAACCAAAACCAGTCACTCCCCCAACTGTGTATTACTGAATCCTGCTGATTTCACTGTGCTTTACACAGTGTGATCTGGATTTCAGAAATGAGCAAGTTTATTTGTAGGCACTTCTTTAGGCCTCAGTGATTATAGGTCTGTTTTTTTTTTTTTTCCTGCTGTCATCAATCTGTGACTGCAGCCCCACAGCACAGCAGGTGTGTATGGACATACACACCTACTATTCTTACTGCATTTTCAATATCAGAGCTCCATGCTAATGCATCTCTGGTTTTGGTGGGGGTTTTCTAGGCAGAATAGCTGCAAGTGGCACTTGAGCCCTTGGCTTGGGCAGTAAATTGGTGATGTTTCTGGGCCCAGACAGGCAGCAGGACTGGAGAAGAGACTCAGCAGAGACCTCATCACAACTCCCTGACAGGAGGTTGGAGTCAGGTGGGGATTGGTCTCTTCTCCCAGGCAATCAGCAGTAGGACAAGAGGGCACAGACTCAAGCTCTGCCAGGGGAGGTTAGGTTAGCTATTAGGAAGAGACTGATGATCTTGGAGGTCTTTTCCAACCTCGTTGACTCTATGATTCTATCTGTATAAGCAAGAAAAATGACTAGTATTTTGTTCTATGGGGCACAGCTAATAGTTCAAGAGCTAGTTTTGAATGCTATTACTCTGTGCTTATTGATCTTCACCTTCATACAGAACAAGCTCACATTAGGAATTTTAAACAGTCATGGGCAGAGTTCAGCTGTTGTACCAGGATGTTACACTTGTCCTGACAAGTGGTGTTTGTCACTGTCATTAGCAGTGGAGCATTCTGGTGCCCCTCTACTTGTCCTGAGGGAAGGGGTAGTTAAAGGATGGTGTGACATTCCCCTGCCTCAGCCATGTCCCATACAGCAGCAGGGTTAGTGAGCACAACTCCAGACAGTTTTCGTAAAAAGGTTTTATTTTGTTAACTTACCCTTTTGTAGCTAAACAATGCTTCTGTATTCAAACAATTTTTTTAAAGACATAACACATGGAACTTGTATCCTTTCGTAATGGAGAAAGGAGGATTCAGTCCATTGTTTGATCTGTTTGACATTGTACATGTTCAGAGTGTGATGTCCAACCAGGTTTGGTCTGCCTGCAAACACTGTTTCAGCGCTGCCCTTACAGCAGAGCTCGTTGCCTATTAAGCAGTCAATCAAGAATAATGTAACAGAAAAAAAACCAAACTCCTGTTTAATTCAGAAGGCTTCTTGGATTGGAGTGCAAGTTCTGCTAATTTTTATCATCTTTGGCAAGCCAAAGCAGCAATATGATCCTTAAAAACATCCCTGTCTAGACACAGACAGTGAAGTAGCTACTACAGAGTTGGGAGAGAGCTCCCACAGTTAAGGTGATTGTACAACTCATCTGTGACAGCTGATGGTCCTTGTCTTTGAGAAAAGTTCATTGGATGGTTCTATCGAGTTTTAAAAAAGCTAAATTTAGTGTATAACACTCATAAAATTCCATGGTAAAATCTGAAGGGACAACCTAAAATTATTGCAACAGTGAGGTATAAAAATGAGTAAAACACCCAGTTCTTGCTTGTCCCTGTCTTGGGGGCCAGGGGAGATTACTCAGACACTGACCAGACGTGCTCTATGGTTTCTATCACTCAAAAATCCTAAATATTGACACTAATATAGACAGACCTATGGGTTATTCAGATGCTGTACTAGATGTACTGGCAGTGTTCTCTGGGGTAGGAAGGACAACTTCTTTTATGTCCTGCAATAGCTCAATCTTGTTATCCAGTCTTTTTCTGCTTTCCAGAAGCTCCCGGATTTTTTCTTCTGTTCCTATTATGAAAAAGAAAGGGATAAAAGCTTTTATTCATACATAACAATTGTTAATATAAATGTTATATCTGCATTAACAGTGCAGGGGCTACCAATGCTTACTTTCACCTACAATAGAACTTCTGCCTTTCTACAGCAACATCTTTAACCCACAGCCCTGTACTCAGTGTCTTCATAAAGAGCTAGACTGTGTGTTGGCTGGAAGAGACTGATACACCAAAAGGTCAAAAGAAAGCACAAAGCAGTAATCACAGACTTTGTCATCCATATGTTGAAATCTGTAGTATAGCAAGTTTTGAGATGAAATGCAAACATCTATAAGATGAAGGACATACAGCTCAGACACAGAGCTTAGTTTCTCTTGTGCCAAACGGATGTGGCAGAAATAGAAACAGCCCAGAGCAAGATGTCAGTGATGGGAATGACCAGCCTTCCACAGGAAGGCAGGTAACAGATTGGGAACCTTCCACCTCATACAGGAAATGACCTAAAGGGAAAGAATATGTATTTCTGTAAAATCAGGAATGGCCTGAGGAACGTGGATCTGGAATGACTGCCCTTGCTGTTCTTTCAGAAAAGTGCTACGGGGGTCACACTGAAGGAACTGCACAACAGTTTTAAGACTGAGTATCAATCACAGCCTTTGTGCAACTGAATTTCAGACTTCACTGCTGCAAACCCCCTGGAAACAAACACTACCACAGAGCTCAAAAGCTGCTGGACAGAGTGCTTGGCCAGCAAGAGGAAATGAAAGCTGATGGAGGTATCCCCCCAGGCAGGCTGCACAACAGAACTGAAAGCAAACCTAATGGAAGTCACTTTTTCCTTGGCGAATAGGACAAGAACCTCCAACCTAGAAATCCGAAACCACCGCTAAGGCAACAGCACATCCTGTATGAAAGGTTTTACATGTGGTTGAGTTTGCAGAAAAGCTGCACACTGCTGAAGAACTGTGTATCCCTGCATATGAAAGGGACTGAAAACAGCAGTACCAACACTTGCAGTTCAGAGTAACCTCGCTGTGCTGACATGTCAGGCTTTAGAACAGGCTTTGCATGAGGATCCAAGAAGGGGAAAAAGATAAAATGGAAAAATGGATTGAAGGTAAAGCATGTCAGATGACCCAAAATCAGCAGCTCCAGCAAAAATATCAAAGACACAGTATTTATACTAGTCCTACTTTATTTAGTTCTCGACTTGGTATGTCATCACAGAGATATCCTAGCTAGAGCTTGGGAGTCAGATTCCAATGAAAAAAAAAAACAAACCGGTGTTTTCCTTCCCTCCCTACAGTTTCCCTTGTTATTAACATGGTTTTCATTCCATTCTCAGTGATTCATTTTAAGAGCTCCTCTTGGATCAGTTTTGGAACCAACCTTGATAAATGTTTTCATTATTGACCTCAAAATTAAAAGTAGGCTGGGGCTATCAGAAAAGAAGATTGTGTGGTACAGGAAGAACTGAACTGCCTGAGTTGTGAGGAATTGAAGAGGGAACAACTTGTACAGACAAGAATCACATGGTTGTGTGCACATAGTTGCCAATATCAAGAAACTCTCCTGTAAGCTGAGAAGAGGATGAAATAATCGATGCAGCTGTGAAAGAAACAAGTGTGATCCAAGGTTGTGTCACATGAGGAATTCTGAGCAGAGATGTTTTAATGCCCTCGGATGGGGCACTGGTGGAACCTTCTGTCAGACAACTGCAACACCAGTCACTCCTATTGCTGGCAGAGGAATGTGAATGTGAGGACAGGAGACTAGAGAGAGGAGCCTGACTTTTTCCTTCAAGTGAAGGGGAAATAACGAACATCGCCTTCACGTGCTGAACCTCAGCATTAGCTAATTAAAACCCATTTCCCTTTTCACTGGAATAAATTAAAGCAAAGGTTAGGACAAGGCTGTTAACTGTTCTGAAAATGGGAGCTCAAGGCTTGTCTGTCTGAAAAACAGTTTTAGCCCTGTTGCTTAAAATAGCTGAGACTGGAGTCCAAGGCCCAGTTTCCTTCCACACCGGTGGTCCCAAGCAACGGTTCCTGCCCTTGTTTTCATTTCACTGTGAGCATTCTCAGCTTGTTTTTCTACTCACATTACAACTGCCACCTGGTGCAGGTAAGTTCTCCCAGTGTCTGGCTGTTGTGTTTCAGGTAAAAGCATTAGTCTGGACAGCATTCCTCAGCAGCACAGCTGTACCACAGGCAAGCTGCTGAAGGGAGGCTGCAGAGGAGGAACCGAAATAACCTGCAGGAGAGGGAAGGTCCTCTGGGGCAGACACCCTTTGGTTCCTGTGGAACTGCGACTTGCCTCCCCCTTCAGGTCAGCCAGCCAAATTCGACACACTGCACTTCTACAGACTTGGGTAGCAACAGCTTTTATTCAGCTGTTTGTATAATGCTGAGAAAAAGTTCCTTGGAATTTTCATTTTAAATGATCATTTAATGAAAATTCTCAGATTAACTTCAATGCCAAAACCCAGACCAACTGCTACTGCTCTGACAGCTTTTCTGCACATACCTGAGTGAATATTTGTCAGTATATTTTCAAACAGTCCACAGTCAAACAGTGATATTACTGTTTCTTCATACTCTGGGGAAAGAGATAATTTGATTTACTATTACCAAGTAAAGGTTTCCAGAACCCTCATGTTAATGCAGAGCCCTACATGTACCACAAACCAGTAATTACTTATATTCTATAATCCCTATTGCTTGAGGTTTTAAGATGTCTTCTTTCTCATATAAGCTGTATTGAGAAAGAAATATCAAGTTGTCAATTTTACTTTCATACAGAAAATAATTAGGGTGGTCAGGCACTGGAATAGGTTGCCCAAGGAGGTGGTGCAAAGGTATTATTCATAACTTTGTAAAACTGGGAGGACAATAGGACAGGAAGGTTTGAAATTTTCTCTATTTTGTGGACAAAGCAACATTTGTTCTTTGATAATTCAACACTAAGTGATAAACCAATAAAAACTCCAAGCAGACACTAACAGCTGACAACAGAGTTGTAACAAATCATCCAAAGACTTAAAATGCACATACTTGGGGATCTTTCACTCAGAAGAAAATGCTGATATTAATAGACAGCTGGTCCCCCTGAGAAGCTGTAGGAGCAACACAGACTAATGACCTAAATAAAACCTTCTGGTTCTCTTCAAGGCCTCTCTCTTCCTCAGAGCCCAGGAGAAGAGGCCTGACTGAACCTCCCTATGCTTACGCCAAGAGGTGGCTTCAAAAATTCAAGTTAGACAGTCTCACTAAAGCATACTGAGTTGGCAGCTCTTACATAATGTTGAGAAAAGAAGTTCCTTGGAATTTCCACTTTAAATGGTCATTTAAAGGGAAGGTCATTCTCAACCTGCTGCACAGCTGCAGAAATAAAGCAAGACTGACCTATTTAGCAGTATGGTATCCTCAGGAAGGTGCCCCAGGGCCACGTGCCTGGCATTCAGAGCCACACTCCTGCTCTGAGAGCAGAGTGCCCCATGGGTCTGCATACCTGTTTCTGAAGTATTGTCATCCATCAGTTTTTCCTGCGCCAGGTGAAGTGTGTCCAGCATTTCTTCGAATATGTCATCCAGAAGCCCAGCTTGTTTGCATTTCCTGAGAAAGTCTATTTGTACTGTTAACACACAAGAACACACTCTTATGGGAGGGATCTGTAAAGCAAGCTTCACTCCCTCCCTGCAGAAACTGAAACTTTGGCCAAAGTCCTCTCTACAGTACCAAATACTTTTGCAAGTCTCTGGCTCCTCCAGCCACCCACACAGCCTTTTTCAGTGGGAACATAAAAATGGTCAGGCAACCGTAAGCACTGTGCTGGGTGTAAAACTCCCTAAGCTCTAGATATGGCTTCATTCACCAAAACCAAGTATCTCCACTCTAAATGTGCCACTCCTAAAGCCTCCTGATACCCCTAGTGTAGGAAAGCATGTGGTTTGTCTTGCTTGCCTTTCTTCCAACCCTTAGGACCATGGACTGAGCAGGCCAAAGGACAGCAAACAGTTCAAGTTAATCAGTAGTGGACTTAGTAGAAATTAAGGCTAATTCTACTCCAAGTGATCCCAGGCATTAAACTTGTTTATTACAGCCCATTTTATACACCTACTTTGTCAGGTTTGCACTGATAGGGAAATAACTCTTTTTTTCTCATCTCAGCACAGCAGGTCAGCAAAAGGTTTCAGTAAGATCAATTCTGTGGGCTGTTCCAAAGGAAAGGGCTATCAGACAGCTCACAGAAGTCTGCCAGTCTCCACTAGAAACAACATTATATTTTACTTGAGACATTTGTGAGAAAAGAAGTGTCATTTCACTTCACGAGATGCCCTACGAGTGTTCCAGCATTCTGTATAGGTTCCCTGTTCTTTACAGTGGCAGCAAGATTCAGAGAAAAGCACCAGGCAGCCACGGGCAATACTGTGCCCATACACTAAACATATCCATGGCGAGGTGAGCTATCACCTCTAGCACCTTCCAAACTTCCCAGTGACAGCACAATCCTGACAAGCAGTTGCAGCAGGAGCTTTGGGGTAACACAAAAACTGCAGAACTGAAGGACAGGTCCTGTGGTCCATTTCACTGTTGCAATACCATACTTATACAGTGAAATACTATATTGTGTTAAGCATCCTATGTACACCGAGGCTTCAAAAGGAAAGATACACTGTCACAGCACCTCCTCTGCTAACCCATCCCAGAGTGCCAATCAGCAGAACTGCACCCCTCTCCTTCAAGACAGGACTTGCTCAGCACAGGGAGACCCAGGTGAAGGAGGACTGATTCCCTTTTAAATGTAACTGTACTGATATGGAGGAGGGGGGTCAGGCAGAGGCAGCCCTGTGTGCTGGAGACAGCAGCCAGCCACAGTGGGGCACTGTCAGGTGAATCACCAGCTCATACCACACAGCAAGTCTCAGCCAAACCACAGACATTTGTTTGCTGCACAGTTATTAAAACCACCACAGTCATTCAGCCCATCAGACTTTTGCTGCCACACCAGAGCCTGGAGAGTCATCTCAGGAGGATAAGAGGCATTTGCAGTATCTCTGCCATCTCCGAGCTCTGAACTCCAAAATAACAGATCACAGTACCTCCAAGTTGCTCTGTAAAGTGAGTCTCACCTTTATGCCTGTTGTTTTTCCTTTTTAGTGTTCGCAAATGGTCATCTTCTGCTGTCTCTTCTGTCCTCTGTAAGAAAACCAGAACAATACATTCTGACCAACATTTACTGCTGTTTTCGTTACCTTACTTCTCTATTACCAGAAGGGCAAAGAGCAGCCCACATTTCTGTGAATATAGTCAGCTTCTCTGCACAGCTAATGACACTCCTCTTCAGACATCCCACTTTTAAAAACAGGAAGCCAAAACTGCTTCAAAGCAAAAACACTTTAAGAAAAGCCCAAACCTGGAAGACCACCATCCTTAATCATTGCACTGGCAAATACAGAAATTAACAAATGTCAGCTGCTAACTCCAGGGCAAATGACATTTAGTTCCCTAGACTTGTTGGAATACTAGAAAGGATTTGGGAGAAAAGGGAGAATATTTTTAATGTCCTTTGGACAGGACACAGTCATTTGCTCCTGTTCCACATCATGCCACAGTAATACAAACAATTCTTCAGCTCTGTCACAGAACTTCTGTGTAAAAATGCATTTCTTACACAATGGCAAACGATTTATCCTGCAGTGAAAAATCCTGGAGCCCCTCAGCTTTTTATTTGCAGTATTTGCATTGATTTCTGAGATCGCTATCATGGGAGAGCAGCAGAGACAGAACAATACTGCGGGTAACTGGTCAGATGACTCAGTTACAGTACCAGGAATGCAAGTGGATTCACAGCTGAGAAATTCTTGGAGACAAATAACCTACTCTTACGGCAGTACTACAAAAAAGCTGCAAAGATCATCCACATCCCCTCATGTGACTTCCCTTTAATCTCAAGACCTGGGAAAGACAAAATTTTTTCCCAAGGAAAGCTGGATGCCAGTTCCTCTAGCAACAAGAAATCCTAACCTCTCTAAATGTCAAAGGGAATTCCCAAGCACACTTCCATAGAGCCAAGAGAATCAGCTCAAAACTTACAATATGCTGTATGAACAAGTTTTCTAGCAATAGCCTGTGAAACACCTCCCCCTGCAAGCAGAGGGATGCTTGCATGATAGCTCCAAACCCTTGGGAAGGCCATGGTCACCAGCAGAGCCAAGAACTGCCTGATCTGCAGTTAAAGTCTCTACGTTTGCCATGAGCACAGGCTCACAGAAAGTCAATGCAAGTTTAAAAGACCAAGTGACTCATCAAAAGCAGTTTTTTGTGGAAGCCACATCAAGCCCTAAGGTAATCTGAGGGGCATTAGTACTTCCAAAAAAAGGAGTCCCCAAAGGGAAGCTCACAGGCACCAAGTCAGCCTGGTTCAGAGGTTCCTACCACGTTTGCGCCACATTAGCTGAGGGCAGCACTGGCTCTGCCTGAAGCAGCTCTAAATGCAAACAGTTTTGGTTTGACAGAATGGCAAGATCCAAACAAGGCAGCTGTAAAGGACAAGTAAACTGCTTCTGTGGGGAAGTCTCTTTCTGAATATGCTGTCAAAATCCTTCACTAAATAAGTCCTTTGCTGTAGCAGATGTGGGCTCCTGTCACAGAGCTACTGAAATTCAGAATTACCAGTTCTTCCACGATGGTGGGAGATGGCAGCGTACGTCTTCTCCTCTTATTAGCTGAACCTAAGCAATCAAGAAACAAAAAAGTAACAAATGTGGCAACCTCAGACTGATGATTACACATCATTCAAATTCCCTTTTCCCCAAAAGCTACAAAAGTGAGGCACTTCGGGTGACAGACAAGGCAAGACTATGTTTTGGCTTCCCAAAAATACCTGACGTTTCAGTGGAATTCACGTTATTTCCATGTAAGAAAAACTGCAAGCCTGAACCATTAGGAAAGTGCAAATCACTAGAGCATTAGCATATCACTTTGCCTTTTAAACTCCGCATAAAACATTAAGATTTTTGATTGTGGCACAATGAACTTATTCTCCCCAGCAGCAGCACTACCTCTAGGTCGTAAAAACTTCCAGCAAATTTATGGAAGATGACTGGAGTTTTTCTTTCAGTCAGTTCTTGTTTATGCTAATACACCCTCAAAACTAAAGACTACGAGAATTATTTTAGGTGTCCCAAAGACATACAAATGACATTAGGTTTTTCATTGATATAATGACCCTCCTACAAAACCTCCAGAAGCAATTTGACTTGTCAGTTTAATATTGTTTATGCTACAAAGTGGTTTTGGGGATGTGGTACAAGATCTCTGCAAAATCATCTGCTTTCATTCTGTCCTTTCCATGAACATGCACCAGCCTCTCACCAACATCGTAACCAGCAGCTTTTGGAAACAGCTACAGTATCACAAGCAGAGGATAACTCTGGCAAGGAAGACATGGCAGGAGCAAAGAAAGCCAGAGAATAGTTCAACTACTAACCAAAACCTGAGGATTTTAAGTGCAGCAGGGTTATGTGCCCTCTTCCCTGTTCAACTCCAGAACCTTTGGGCAGCACTTAGTAAAGTCTTCCCTGCTAGAAATCATCCTGTCAAGAGGAACGAGGAGTCGCTGTTGTACAAGGAGGCTGCTGAAACAACTCTGGGCTTTGGGGACTGGTGCCATACATTGCACTTTTCATGGCCTGAAAGCAAATCATAGTCTCTCACTTCACCCAAAATAAAGCTGCGTGGCCTAATTTGGGGCAGTCTAGGAGATGCAGGTGTAGGTACAAAGTGTTCCTTGCTGCCCAGCATCACATCTCTGACATGTGATGGGATTTTCTCAGCTCTCCCTGATACTTGCTTTAAGGATGCCTTATACAACAAGAGGAACACAGTCCAAAGACCAGCCCAGCTCCTCCTGCCCTGTTCAGATGAATTCTGTAGGATGCAAACTTTTAAAACAAATAAAATCAACGAAGCCATTAAAGAAACTTACCATAGCAACGGGTCCTATTGCCTGGGTCATGTTTTGAGCAGAACACTCTAAAATTTAAGTCCAATTTTAAGAAAAAGAGAAAAAGTATTAATAAATATGTAAACAGAGTTATGCTGACTGATTTTAACAGATATTTCCCCTCTTTTCATTGAATTTCCCCTTCTTTCATTGAAAGACACGTAAAAAAAAAACATCAGGATTTTTGCACAGCATTACCCACCTAGGAAAGCACCTGCTGTAAAGTCACATACATGCACAAGCTTGAATCTGCACTTTTAGAGCCTCAGCGGACTCTGAACACTGAAGCTTTGAATGACCAGTTCCATCACCCTACTCTGTTTGGACCTGCCCACTGCTCCAATCCTGAGGCAGACACACTCAAGCCTGGTGTGGCCATCACTGTGCCAGAGGTGTTCCATGAAATGCCTTACTGAGAGGAGATGAATGCTGTTGAGGTGAAATGCCACAGAATTGCAGCTGCTGCAGCTCTTCCCCCTTGCCCTGCACCCCCTTGGGCCAGGAAACCCTTCAGACGTGGCTGCTTACCAGTCAGCTTGGCTTTGTAAGCCCTGCGTGATGTGCTGGCTCAGCCACAGCACAGCACTGCCACACACTGTGCCAGCTACTTCCCTGGAGATCTCTGTGCCCCTTCCTTTCTGCTGCCCAGTGCTGACGAGGTGATCCCCAAACCCCAAGGAAGTAGGGCACCCTGTCTGAGATCCAGTAGCTAAAGCTGCCCCATCCATTCGATCCTTAAAGACTTCAGTAATACCAAGATGGGAGTATTTTCACTGGTTCTAGGAAAGCAACGTGAATTCCCTGGGAGAGGCAAAATGCAACCAGTGTAACTGGAAATACTCCTTATCCTCTGGATACAGGAATGTGTAGAGAACTTGAACCAGCTTTTATAATATGCCTTTCTTACAGAAGGATCCCAGGTCACTTTTTAAGCAAAAATGCCTTGTCAAGAGCATAGTTTAGCTGATCTCTTCCTTACAGATCTATTTGCCAAGACTCAGTCCTTGGAAGCAATTTTGAAAGGGAACTGCATTCATTAGGACATTTTCTAATTCATGTCATTCTTTCATTTTTACAAATAAAGCAGCACTGCTCTTAAAAACACAGTCTGTTTCCTTGATGAGCCAGCTTTTCCTGCATGAAATGCATTTTGATGCACAAAACCATCCGATTTAGGTGTGCCTAACAATTCAGTCAGAAACCTAAGAAATGGAGATACCTTATTTATGTCCCTGAATTTCTAATATTGCCCTTTGAAGGTCAGTTTTTTTCTTTCCCTCCCTTTAATTCTAGTCTTTCCCAGTTTAAAAGCAACCTTCCCAAGCACAAGAATATCTTATACAGAACAGACAATATCTTTTACTACTAAGGCTCCTTTATTTGGAAGCACTTCCCTACTGTCATTCTTGCAAGACAGCAGTACAAATGGCACCTATTTCCCCACCTCCACAGCACTGTATGCCTTCTCTTTTTTATTCTGCTCTGTTTGTTTTGATGATCACTGCTCCCATCACAGCAATGGCAACTCAGAATTTAAAAACACCAGCTCTGTCTCTCCTGAAGGAGTTCTCTCTTTTGATGTGCTTTTCAGTATGTTATATTTCACCATGAAAAAGTGCAGGGGCTGTCAGTCCACATCCATTGTTTTTCAAGTCTATTCTCAGATGATTTCAGGCTAGCTACAATTTTTGTGCTTTATTTGTGTCACTGATACTGTGCAAAAGTCTTTAGGTTCAAATCCTTGAAGCCTGCCTCACTATCTTTCTAATCCAGTCCTTTCCCATCTCTTCAATGCAGGTTGCTATAGCCTAGTTTCTTGTATTATTTTTATATAGGACACACAACTCGTCTCACACAGTGACTTAACACGAGGCATTTTTAGGGGTCCCTTTTCCAAACCTCTTAGGACACCAGCTAAAAAAAAAGTCACCAAGCTATATATGCAACCTCTTCTTTACCAGACAGTCCCACTTATCTTTCAACCCCTTGAGAAGTTGTCTTCTTAAGCCTCAGTTATCCTTTCCAAAGCCATTTATTCTGTCATCATAGTTTCCATCTTTCCAGCTACACTCTTCCACGAACTTTGCAGACTCCCAAAGACTTTACAAGCATCAACTGAATATGAAATCTTCACTAGACACCTGGGCTTACAGCCTTGCAGAGAGATGTATTCATTTCAGACTGAGAGCCCTAGTGAAGCATCCAGAGTGCAAAGTGTTTTGACACAGAAGTGTTTTCATCTGCTACTAAGAACGGTGCTAGTCCCTCTTTCTGAAACAAGTAGTAATTAGAAGATCCACCAGATTAGTCTAAGATTAACAAGGCCTGTGATCTCTCTGGCCTTGCACAGATACGAACGTCAGGGGTTTTATGCACCTCAGACTTCACTATAACTTCAGCATTTCAGAAGGTCGCTGAAGTCCCACTTTCTCATCCCCTTCATCTGCATCCTCCAAACAACCTGTTCCATCTGTTAATGGCAACGCAGGCAGTCCAAGAGCAGTGGACATCAGGACTAGCATGATAAGGACAGAAAATTTACTTAGAATCTGTTCAATTGTGTTAATTCTAACAATGCAGTTGTAATACAAAGTCTTTGGTGGGAATCAAAGTTCTCTGCTAGCGTAGGGAGGGAAAATCACCAAGATTTGCCTAATGTGAACAGACCTAGAAGTGCTATAACCTGTTCTGTGCACAGACTGCATTTACTGGAGCTTCTGAACCAACAAAAATTGAGAATTCAAATCTTGGTTCTTGAAGACTAGCTCAATAGTCAAAAAGGACTGACTCCCTCAGTTTTGGCCTAGTGATCTTTCAGGCATGTTACAGGCTCAAACACTAAACAGATTCCCTCCCACTGCTGTGATGTTTTCCTGTAAAAGGAAAGCATTTCCCTTGTTGCTTGTAAACACCAAGCATCACTTTAAGAGAGCAGAACATATTTCCTGTTTAAAAAAACCCTTCAAAACCCACACAATTTTAAAGTCTCTCTTCCTGACACCACCACCAAAACCTTGACAATGATTAGTCAGCCAACACTTGGTTAAATACCGGTAGACTCCATGTACTTCGTCTGTTTCTATCGCTGCGTCATCACAGAGGGCACAGAAGTAGTGGTAACTCCTGCGGCAGGCTCGCTCCTCACAGCCCACTGTGGCTCCCTTCTTGCGACAGAAGCTGCACACCTGAAACAGGATGGAGTTTCACAGGTAAACATTACAGGCAGCTACTAAAAATCTTGCCAGATAAGGCAAGTACTATCCTCTGTGGGAAAATTCAGTATCTCATTCCAAGTCACCTCTGTGTAATAACCGGGCAAGTTCACGCCTGCAAGCAAAATAACCTTGCTGGTATTTCAGTCATCTTTTCGCTATCTTACCTCTATTTCATTCTGTTAAATTTGTAAAACAATGCAAAGAGCCACATGAGGGCACTGGGCAACTCCCCTGAGTTATTTCAATACCACCTAGTACTAGTGTTTGTATGTGTGTTTTCAAGGCTAACTTCATCATGAAAAGAGTTCCACCCTGGCTGTGGGGCAGGAGGGCAGCTGAAGAAATAGCCGATAAAATAACACCTCACACAAATAACCTTCCACCAGCAGTAGGACAAGAAGGCACAGACTCAAGCTCTGCCAGGGAAGGTTTAGGTTCGATATTAGGAAGAGATTTTTACAGAGAGAGTAGTCAGGCATTGGAATGGGCTGCCCGGGGAGGTGGTGGATTCACCATCCCTGGAGGTTTTCAAGATGAGACTGGATGTGGCACTTAGTGCCATGGTCTAGTAACCACAGTAGGGTTGGACTCGATCTTGGAAGTCTTTCCCAACCAGGTTGATTCTATGATTCTGCTAAAACCAGGAGGTGCTTCCCTTTACACTAATGGAATGCATAATTTTGTTTCAGGCTCAGTTCTTTACCAAAGTCTCTTAGGAAACTTTGACCAAGGACTTAAAAGGCCAGGAAAAAAAACACCTGCATTTTAATGCAGAATGAACTGAATTTCACCAAATCTAAAAAAGCAATGATTCTAACACTAAATCTGTAATTTCCCTAATCTTAGTAGATCAGAAGCACCAGGTACTTTTATGCATTTTTCTCAAAGCAGAGAACAGGCCAGACAACCTTCAGTGCTATGAAACAGAGGTAAGTGCAGATTCAGAAATAAACTCCTTACCAGTCTCTTTCCTCTCCTAAGCTCTTTCAATACTGATGCCACATCAAACCTTACATCCAGATTTTCTGGGTTATACTCTTCAGATTCCACAAATCCTGAGGAAAACAACTAAGACAAAAGAGATGATATTAAGAAATAATAGAGTGATTCAGTCACCAGTGCAGAAGAGATGAATAGCACATGTTTTCTTCTAGCACTTGCCCTACCTAAAAAGGTGGTTTTTCTCCGTTTTTAAGACGTTTCACCTACACTGAACAAGGAGATGTGCTTAAACATTTTCGCAGTTAAAAGAAGTTCCTCTTTCTACACAGGAGATTTCACATAACCTAAAGGTCAACTAAGAAAAGATAATAAGGTAAAAAAGTTAACTGAGTAAGAAACATGAATGAAGTCCCGAAGTCCAGGCTGCCCAGAGTGAGGAGAAGCAGCTCTTTGGCTGACAGACCTCCATACCATGAACATCTTGTTGTTTAGCCTTACAGCTGGATACAATATTTCTCTGTAATAAGATTTCCATACAGCCCAATGCTGACAACAGTTGACTGCACAAGAAACATAGGAACATTGTATAAAGCCGTAAGAAACCCACAGAAAATGTATACACACACATTGGGCCACTCCAATTCTCACAGAAGTGCTGAGCCATGACAATGAGTGAGGAAGGGGAAGTTCTTGGCAACTATGTCCTAGTCACTATATATAGCTAACTCCAAACAAAAGGGAGCTAGCCTTTCATCAACTGTTTGCTCAGAAGGTGACAGCTGGCTGCAAAAAATCCAATCCGTGCAGAGAAACCTAAGGCAGAAAAATGTGTAAAGTTGCTGGAACAGGGGAGCGAAAAAAAATAATAAAGTTTCAACACTGAAGCAACACTATACTCCTAATCAAACCTGTTTCAAATCAAACATCCAAGTAACACTACACTGTAAAAGAGGTATCAAATGTTTCTGAAACATTCTGATAAAAAACTAAGAAACTGAAAAAACACGGTAGAAGAAAAATAAAGATATAGACATAACTGTGAGAATAAGCAGGCTGGAAAGCGATAGCCAGAAAGCTGTTCTAGCAACAGACATCTCCTGCACTAACCATCAGCTATATTCTCTCCCTCCTGAGATGAGAATGCAACCTTTCTGCACACCAAGAAACAGCTCCACCAAGATTCCTGAATAAAAGGAAGGCATTTTGACAGCAAAAAGTGTAAAAGCATTCTAGGATCGCAGCATGTTTAGTTTCACAAGCATTTTTTTATAATCAACTGGTGGTATCTTTATTTCTTATTTTAAATAAAGCACAGAATAGGAAGGTATTTTTACCTTTATACATCAAGCAATGCAAACATTTTCCTGCAAAGGTTTAAAGTACACAGCTTCCTGTGATCTGAGAAGCCTCATCCAATTTAGTATCTCGAGAAGACCTATTGCTATTGCTAGACTATATGTGTGTCTAGGACAATTGATCAGCAACAGACACAGGAAAACACCACAAATCACCATGTCCAGCTGTGCAGCCATGTCCTCTCCCTCACCAAAATCCTGGCCAAGCCCTGATGCTTGTCTCAGCTTTCCAATCTAATACACACCTGCTGGTTTGAGTAACCAGCCTTTCAATTCAGACACTTTGTAAAGTTAAAACCAGACAAGCAGTGGAAACTTCCCCTTTATCCCTTCTTCTCCATTCCTCTTAGGTACCATCCAGCTAAAAGCCACTCACCAGACAGTCCTGATGAGCTGCAATATCTTGCTCTTGGGCGATATACATTACAGAACCAGCTGCCCCCTTTGAACAAAACGCACATGTTCTTCTCACCATCTTCGCCATTATCCAGAAAGCACCTAGAGCAGGAAAACTGGGACAGAACACAAAGCAACTGATGCACCTAGCATACACCAAGCAGGACAGAGAGCAGAGCTTGCTAGCACTTGCCCTCTAACTGCTCCTTCACCTATATCCTCCGAGCCTTGGCGCTTTGCTCCTCCAGCAACAACTACCGGTAGAAAAGACAGCAGTGGAACGGAAACCAGCTCCCAGGAGCTCCAGCATTTAGAGCAGGAGGAAAAGTGGTTTATCTCCCCTCAGAAAGCCACTAACGAGTCCTAACGGACAATACAAAAGTTTTCAAGCTTGCTTGGCAATATCTGTTCCAACAACAGACCCAGAGCAGCCCAGCAAGTCATGTCCTAGGCGTGAAATGCCTTTTATCTGGAGGAGGCCAATCGCCCACAGCAGTACTTTTCTTAAAGCTACTTCTGCCACATGTGGGTCTGCAAGTCAACAGAGGAGAGAAAATAGCTGTCTCCAAATGTCTCCAGTGCCTTCCAGGAGTTCACATAAAACAGAGAAGAAACACTAACTCTATTGTAAGAAGAACGTATCAAAGAAGCGTGGAGAGGCCTGCAGGTAAAAGGGGGCAGAAGACAGAACCAGAAATGGGAGTTTTAAACATTCTCAGCAAGGTGCAGTGCTAACAGGAGCGACAGAATTTTCTCTATGCCCTGGGATTTGCCCCAGGGACCTCTGTTCTCTTTTATCTAGCCATATCCACTCAAGCCTTAATTGTCCTTCACACAGTCTCTCTTTTCCTCCAGCAGCTGCAGAATTTTGAGGCCAGCTACTTATTTCACAAATACAATCTCAATGCTTCTGGACAAGCCGTTATACACACCCCTCACCGGCAGTTTAGAGCATGACATCACACATTAGTAGCAGAAGCTTTACTTTGTGTTTTTTTGCGCAAGTCCACCGCAGAAATCTTCAACAACCTCCCACTCCTACTAGGTGTGATACTCCAAACTGTCCTTTGCTGGAGACGTCACCTCCGACAGCACAAACTCCTATATGAAAAAGGGAAGAAACGTTTGGCTTTACTCTCAAGAAATAAAAAAGATTTGAAGCTAATTTATTCTAGTGAGAGAGGCTGTAATATCCAAGCACAGGAAGGAAGTATCAGTCCAGCAAATCTTGCAACCTTTCTTTGGCTTTCTACAGCCAAACTCTGCTTTGATTAGTTCCCATCTTCTCTGCATAAATCAGAAGGGGAAGTGCCAACTGAGAAGAACACCAGAGTAGAAGGGGATTTCTTTGTGTCTTCTCCCCTCTGGCTCACGTAACTGAGAATTTACTTAACCACAACAAGTCACTTTGCCTTCACACACATTCGGGTTTATTTTCCCCCTGTCCTTCTATCTCTTGTAAGCAAGGCAGGATAGGGACTGATTTCCAATATCCATCTGTACAGTGACCATCACATCAGTCTCACAAAATAAGCATTAGATCAATCTGATAGAAATAAACAGAAACATAGAGAAATAGAAGTATTATAGAAAACAAAGAAATTAAAAATCAGAATGTGCTAGAGTTGGAATGGTCCAGAACTCAAGAAAAGTTAGCAGTGAGCTCGTACCTGGAATCGATGCAGATACATAGGCCCTTGCTCAGGCCCAGGCAGAGGATCCAGCTCTGGGAATTTCGTAAGGAAGAGGCTAAAGGTGGAGTCTGCAGTCCCTGGTGTTCTTACAGGCTCGGGAGAGATCCTGGTGCTGCTGAAGAACAGAAGACACTCAGTCAAGGTCAGCCTCAGGGTTACTCCAGCACCTTTGTAGGAACCCTGAAGCAGTGGAAGGAGAGCTCTTGGCGATTCCTTGGTGCAGAAGCAGCCAGCCTGTACCCGCTGCCCTGTATCCTGTCCCCCACAGCTGCCTTGCTTCAGCCCCCTGCTCTTCTCTAGCTTTCCACTATGGAGTACTGCCAAGAAGATACTGAGCTACCAGGACAACGGATCTGCTGGGTACTCCCACATGAGGACGGAGAGGCTAAGGGCATGGTTCCAGCTCCCTATCAGTCACATTTCACCTAAACAATGCCTTGCTTTTCCAGTCTGCCGCTCGTGGATTCCATCTGACACCCCAGGATCTGCTTGAAAAGGCAAGAAATCCATGTTCCTTACTCCACTCTTCCAGTGGCAGACATGACAGCATAGTTATGTTATTATTTCTCCTACTGTCTCTTTTTCAAGTCGAGGAATCTGAAACTATTTAGTTGTTCCTTGTACAGAAGGTGGCCCACATCTCTGACCACCTCTGCAGCTTCTCTACTCCTGCTACATTCCAAGAGGAGCAAACCACCTCCAAAAGGTTGGGCTACCACTTACACTACAAAGTCACAAGAGTGCTCTGTATTTTTCCTCTTTTCTTAACAATCCTTAATATTTCCATCAGGCTGTAGACTGCTGCCGAGCACAGGGTTGACGCTTTCATGGAGCTATTGCTGAAGCATAAAGCAGTGAAGAAAATGCCAAGCTCAGTACATGACGAGGCCCACGGTGATCAGAGCAGGCATGGAAACTGGATGGAGGGTGGCGGTTTGTGCTGCCACGGCGCTGGGGAGGCACGTGAAGCTGTGTGGAAGCCATTTGGTCTCTTGCTTCCACCTGCTTACAAAGAAGTGTTTTGAACCACTGCTACCAAGCAGAACTCTGAAACACACTGTACATTGTGGCCACAGGGAGCAGAAGGCTGGACCACTGTCCCACCCACAGCACTTTGCACAACAATGGTGAATAAGGTATGAAAGTGCCCTGATTTTGTACCTCACTGGGGGATGGGAACACGGCACAAAAATCACAGGGACAGATCTTTGGGTTTGTCCTCCCGGCCCTCCCCAGAAGGGACACCTCCTGCTAAGACTTGTGTACTTGGCCACGCCAAGTGTTTTGACCCAGGACATTGAGCTTACGATTGCAATCGTGTTGTCAGTGCTCTACAGAGGTACTCTGCAGTTAACATGTGTATACTGCTGACAGTCCAAAAGAACCTTATATTCTGCATTCAATAAACTGCACTACCCATGAACCCAAACAGCTCTTCCAAATGCAACTGCACCTGTAGTGAATAGGCTGTTTGTGCACCCAGTGTCAGGCCAAGAGTTGTACTGCTGCAACAACAGCACTTCCCCAGGTCTCTTTCCTGGCAGTGGCACCATGCAGTATGGAGAGCATCAGTGTTATGAACTGTGACACTGACACATCCATCATCTTCCACTTCTCAATGCTGGATTTTCACCTCCTGTTTCACAGCCAATTCCTCACTGCCACGCAGTCAACAAGGAACAGTCACACCTGGCTGCTCCTCCTGTACCAGTGGCATTTCCTAGCAGAGCTGCTGAAGTGGCTGGTTTGGTTTGGTGGGGTTTTTTTTGCAATAGAAGGGAAGAAACGAGGAATGGAAACAGAAAGTAAAAGAGAAACAAGAACATTGTTGGCAAGAGCACAGG
>NW_008693641.1:0-494 GCF_000695815.1 Acanthisitta chloris | reverse complement strand
GCTGAAATGTTACCAGTTTGTTTAGGCATTTCCTCTCCAGACCCAATGCTGAAAGCATCTCTGCATGCAAATACACACATTTTACACAGGATGTCACTTGGCATATCCATAGCGGGGTAAGGAAAAGAACCCAAGTCCCCTGACTTCCAGCATGCCACCGAAACCCACTGCCCTAGCTCCTGCTCTGCTCTCCCCTTTCCCTCAGTGGAACGAAGGATTGGATGTATGGAAACAGGAAGAAAGAAGAAAATCACACTCCTGTCAGCCCACACTCCCCGTGTGCCCTGTTCATGCTACGTGGGGAGAGAAGCAGGGCTGGGGATGTGGTGGCTGGGCATGACCCCCACGAGCCCCTCCCTGTGCTCCCCAAGTCACCACAGCACAAGCACACTCAGCCTCAGGCAAATCCGAACTAACCTGTCTTCCGGATCACCTTTACTCCCCACTTGCGATCGCCTAGTCCCACCCCGTGCCACGGGCAGGGGCACCTCCCA
>NW_008693640.1:0-204 GCF_000695815.1 Acanthisitta chloris | reverse complement strand
GCACACTGGGGGATGCTCTCACACACACACGCTCACACACACACGGGGATGCTCTCTCACACACACACACGCTCACACACACTCGGGGATGCTCTCACACACGCGCTCACACTCGGGGATGCTCACAGACTCACACGCTCTCACACAACTCTCACGCTCACTCCGTGCGCACCCTGTGCCCCCGCACGCAGCCCCTCCCCGGGC
>NW_008693639.1:89047-94540 GCF_000695815.1 Acanthisitta chloris | reverse complement strand
ACAGAGGAGCTCCTACCAAACCCTAACCATGTGCATCACAGAGACCACAAGTTAGGGTTTTGAAGAGGATAATATGAAGAAGCAAATGAAAGGAATTTGGTCTCTGTTCTCATCTGAAGGAGGAAAATCTCTACTTGGAGGAAGGTGTCTTACTGGATACAGAGTATATAATCTGAGTTGGCATGGTTTCACTTCTTTTTGAATTATATGGTTATATGAGATTGGATTTGATGATCTTGGAGGTCTTTGCCAACCTTAATAATTCTATGGTTCTATAATTAACTGTATATTTGAATAGGTCTTGTTTCTTCTTCACTAAAACGTATCCGTGTCTACAATCTCATGAAATGTCTTAGAAGAATCAATAATTTATTTCATAGCAACTAAATGGTGATGTCCAGTGGGATATGCTCTTCTCAAGCATGTTAAAAGTCTCTGCCAGATGCTTAATTCCTTTAATATTTGCAAAGTTTTTGTTTCTGTACTCATGAGTCCTGCTGTTTTGTTTAAGGCTGGAAAGGGTAAATTTCCATCGAAAATACTGAGCTGATCACAAAGTAATCTAAGTAAAAATAACCCTAGTTCCAGAACACTTGTTTGGGCATATTCTGTTTTAGTGCATATCAAATGACAACCCAAACTGTATTCTTGTGTCTAGGGCCATACACTAGTATTTAAGGGGTTAAATAATTTTGTAAGTTTAGGAATTTGGGGTTTGGGGTTTTTTTCAGTTAATTGTTGACTGATTTGGAAGATATTTTATTTCTAACTCTCTTCCTTTGGTTTTGCGTAATTGAAAGTAAAATGAACATGAAACAAGACCATTGTTCCAAATAATCTTAAGCATGATATGATAAGAGAATCAAGCAGCTGTCCTAGATGATTCAAAATGGTATATCTGGTTCAGTAAAATTAAGGAGCTTACAAAAGAAATGATCCTTGGTTATAAAAGAGTATAACTAGTTTACAGACAAAGAGAGCAGAGAGGTATTACATGCAGAGCAATCTGATAGAGATACCTAGAAACAGATGAAGTAGGAGAGAGAGGTAGCAGATAGTTCTGCAGCCAGTCTTGGTCCCATCTCCACAATATGTGTGTTCTGACAGAGCATAAAGTAACTTGCTCAAGAATAAGATGAAAATTGTTTGTTTCTATCACTAGAATTGTCTTCTGCTGAGGTTTCCTGGGAAAGGAAGAAAGATGCTTCAGTCCATCAGGTCAAGCTGCTCTTTGTCATAATTGCAGGGTGCATAATGGTGAGTGGATATGATGTTTTCTTATTTAATATGTAAGGAGTTTTTTAAAGTAATGTTACTATTCTAATATTTTCAGCCTAAATTTCCTTCTGTACTTTTTTAAAATGCATATTCTTCTTTATCAAATCAAAATAACAGACTTACAAAACTACTGCTTTTCCATTTTTAAAATAATTTGTTCTGTAGACCCACCCTTCAAAAGTTCTTCATCTTTTATGGTAATAAAGTGATTTTAGAGATTTTGACCTCTTTGTTTAGTTTACACAGGGACTTGGAGTACAAAACAATTAAATTACTCAGGGAACTGTGTGCAACAATGCAATATTTGGTGTTTGAATGTCCCTTATTTTACAATATTCAGAGCTGATTTTCAGTCTTATTTTTCTAAAGATAGTACTGGAAATTAAGCACAAAAATGTGTCAAGATTTTCTGGAGTGATGGGTGCTCTAAGTGCTGAATGAACTTATGCATAGGTAAAACCAAAGGCTTCCAGTTTAGGGTGATCTACATATGGGTTTAGGTAACTCACTTCTCATTTCAGAAAACTGCCAGCATCTTGACCAAAGGTTATATTTCAACAAATGAATTGAAATAATTTTCTTTGAATGCTTTGATTCACTTATTAAGACAAATGTGTTGAGTCTCTGGTATTAGCATATGCTAAAAGTGCTTTATCATTTTAAGTCCTTATGTTGTTACCAAGCTCACTAAAAGGCATGGCTAGCATTGGTGATGAAACGTAGTTGTGGTGAAACAAGGTCAACAGTCTTCTTTTGCAAGGTGTGATACTGGATCAGAGTTCACCTATTAAATCCTTTACTGCAAATGATCAGCTGGCACAGGATTTCAGCATCAAGTTTTGTCCTCAGAAAGTAGCATACAGCCTTGACCTAGGAATATTTCACTGAACATTTCATTTTCGTGGCTCGCTGCTGAAACTTATAATGGAGACATCTTCATTGTTACTAAAGTTTTTGGGGAAGAAATGTGTCATATTATGCTTACACTTTTAAAGACTGAGAGACCAGCCATTCTAATATGCTTCTAAATTCACATCTAAATTGCTACTTTGTTCCCTAAGTGTTGTTCACTATAACTTTCGGGGCAATGATATGTTCATGTTCTGCTGCTCGAACCTCTGATGCTGAAATCTCTCCCACTGAGCATCCATTATTACAATGGATTTCTCTAAGAATCTGTTGATTGACTCAATTTGCTGAATTGAAGCCATGGAAGTATATCTTTGTGTCCTGGACAAGTCCATTTAACTGTGGGTGCTTACAGATTTAAGTTTAGACTTACCTCAGTAGTCATGACTGTATATTATTCTTTAGTTTCTTTTCATGTTCGTCTCATACTAGAAGGTAATGAATTTTACTAGTGAATAGAGTTTACATATGTCTAGAAAGCTGTGAAGATAATAATAATATTTCGGTGTTAGAAAAACATTTCTCCCTTCTGTAATTGCAAAGCTATTACATGTAGGGTTATTATACCATCTAAGTATGACTCATATATTGGCAAAATGGCACAGAAATGTGGAAAGTTATGTCAGTTCAGGAGGATACTAGAGCACAAATGTGATTTGCACCAGAAAAAGGATCCTTTCAGTGCCTAATTCAGAAAGGGTTTAACCAAAAGCAGCTCTGCCAGCAGCTCACTTGGCACAGATTTAGCTGACCACTTCATATGAGCTAAGCAAAGGCCAGTATGTTTGCTGGGTAAAAGTATGATGGTGTTCAGATGACCACTCTTGTATAAGAAGAATTTTAAAAAAAAAAAAAAAAAAGCAAGCAAAACAATATTACTTTGTAATGAAAAGCTGCTTTAATTAAAGTTTAAGAGTATATTCAATTTATTAACTTCTTAGGAATCTTTTGTTACATTCTCACCTTGCAAAAATGCCATGGTACTATTTCCCAACAAGGATGATTCTTAACTTCTCAAAGGGCTTTACAGATTGATTAATTTTACAGCTAGTGTTTTTGGGCTTTTTTTAAATATGGATATTCACATGATGTGACTTCTTTCTGTCAAGTCTATCACAAAACAAATTTAGCTAACATGATTACTCATAAGAAATGAATAAAACAGTTTAGAGATTCCACGGAAGTGTGGATGCATTGCTTTTATTTAAATGAGTAGTTAAAAATACATTTTTATGATATTTACCATCTTGCAAATCTTAGAACTCATAAATGAAATTATGAATCTGCAGGAGCTGTTCTATGAGTGTGAATGATTGAAATGATAGGATGTTTTGCAAATGCAATATTAGCAAACACAACTAATCATTACTCAAAGTAAAACTTGGTTTTTCTAAATGTTAGTTATTTGTCTGAGCCTGGAATTTACAGACCATAATTTTCCTCCCAAATAATTCGTTTGTGCTCAGTATTAACAGGTTATTAGGATCCTCTGTCAGTTTCCATGATGGGTTAAAACACAAACCTGAAATCTGGCAATGGTATTCCAGACTGATAACCTGCATGTTTGTGTTCTCATTGTGAGATGTGCTTGAGTGCAGTGATATCTCCTTGTAGGCAAGGCTGTGATATTTCTTCTTTGCACAGAATTTATAGAGAACATAAATCTATGCCTTGAGTCTTCTTCTCTAGAGCTTGCAGTCATGGCATACTTATATGTAAATGGCTGTTCAATGGGAACTTGGGTGGGTTCCAAATACTTGCCTCAAATGGTACATATAACTGTGTGTCCATGTCAAATTGCCATCTTAATTTTGAGTATCTGAAGTATTTTAAAATAAGCTAAACCCCATAACATCCATCTTGACTGCAACTGTAACTTAAATTTTGATTCTTCCTCTCAGTTTCATCACTCATGGTATTTGTATTTTGTCTGACAAGGTCTCACCACATTTCAGCTGTTCAGAAGGGCACCTGGCACCACTCCCAATGTCCAAGGTGAGGGAGCAGAGGCTTAAGAAAATACATTGATAAAAGCAAGGAAGGTAGATTTTGTGCTTCCTGACCTACTGCTTGATTCCCCTAAGGATGCTTAAAATGCGGGTGTAACGCTGGAATTCAAAGACATTGTGCTTTAAAAGGCTCTGACAGTCCCTTTCCCTTTTAAAGAGCAGTCACTATGTAGAACGGACATGAAAAAGATAATACTAGCTAAAAGTGCTCCTGATCAACGTTTTTTAAAACTGAAGTTGCCTACCTGGTCAGCTAATAAAGTGCCAGAAATGTCCTGAAATAATGAAATGCTTTATTACCCAAGGCTCAGCAGAATTGCCTCAGTGCTATTAAAAATATTTATAAAATGAATTTGAAGGGCATTGTGGTCCATTAATGTCATCGCTTTTGACATATTATCAGGACACCATACTGCAATCCAATGTTATGTAACAAAAAGCATCAGCTAAGACCAGGACTAGAGAAATTCCTCATAGCAGGATTTGAGAAAAGTTATTTAGGTGAATTGACTTTGGAGAATAAGAAAAGGACAGCTTACTCTAGAAAAGCATAATTCTTTTTATTCTCTGTATGAACTAGCGTGTTTTAAATAGGAAGGGAAAAAAATTCTATTAAATGTAGCAAGGAGGAGCATATAAAAGCATTAATTATATTGGTCTGATGACCAAGGACATTTTAAAAAGTGTTAAATGGAAATTTATGCATATTTATTGAGCTTTACTTTCCCAAAATTTCATGGTATTATGCTCACCATACTATAACAAATTACTCACCTTGCAGATTTTCTACATAATTTCCATGCCTTGTATGTGATTATACCTCAGGAAAATAATAGAGTGAAAAAATGCAGTGGTTTATGGGAAAAGAAATGCTAGACCAGCAAACTTTCCCCCCCCTCCTTTTTAGTTGTTTTGTTTAGTTTTCCCCTCTTTGCTTGGCAATTTTCTGCCGTATCCTGAGAATCAGCATGTCTTGTCCCATTCCAGAATACTGTATCAGCACCAAACGTGTCACTTCTTGTTAAAACTGTGTTTGGGCAACTTTTGGCTGAGCATGGGCACCAAAGCAACCTGGGCCAGGGCAGGGGATGTGCCTGATACAGGGGAAGGAGCTCACAGTGGTCAGTGGGAGGTCTCAGCGTGGAGAGCTGCATTCTCAGTCCCCAACCTGGGGGAATGTCTGAACACCTCTCTGGAGACTTCTTAATCAGGGCTGAAATGTCGCAGAGATTATGCTGGAGATAATGTACCTTCTGGAATGATTCTGGGCTTCGTTTTGCTGCCGCTATTAATGTAG